>NW_027287538.1:22922121-23059621 GCF_022747635.1 Hetaerina americana | reverse complement strand
CCCTTGCTTCGCTTGCCTAAAGTCATCCCCTCCATCACAGTCTTTAGCAATCCATCGTCAGCCAAAATGATCCGCATCCATCTTCCCTGACTTCAATGGATTACTCCCAACGACCACCTCTCTTCTCCCACCATGCCTCGTACTTCTTCATTTGATTTTATTCCACCCATTTCCCTATTTCCATCGTTCTCAGCACCCTCATCCTAAGAACACCCAGTGTATCATCTTGCTCCATCGACCAAGTTTCTGAGCCGCACTAAATTGTTCGTGGCTCAAATCCTAACGGTGAAATTCTTAAATGTCGAGACTAAATTAGAGTTGAGTTGAGTGTTTTTCGTGTTTTCATGCATGTAAGGAATGAATGAGTCAGGAAAAAATGTGGATTGGATTGAGCACATCCAATGGTTAGGAAATAATTGCGCCACGCTGATCTGGTCATAGAGAGAAAATTTAATGAAAGTTGAATCACACCATAAAGATTAAAAATAGATTTTCAAAATTGTCACCTGAGAGGAAACTGTTGAGAGCTAGAAAGTCTTTGACATATGTGTTCAAAGACACAGTCTCAAGTTGAGACACTCAAGTCTCTAGTGCAGACGGATACCTATAAAACAACTTATGAATGTGACAAAGGCAAAGAGAGTGTGCATGGGTAAGGGCGTTGGAAATCTGTAAGGGATAATAAGTTTTCTTGAGAACACTTCACCCATACGCACACATACAAGGTAAGTGTACATGCATTTATACAACATACTACATAGGTGTACACATTGTACACCTATAAATATATTCGCAGGTATGCACATATATACGCACATACATATGAAAGAAAATATATATATTTCCGCACAGACACACACGCACACCCCAACGCAGGGACCGCAGAAGGGTCGATCTATGGTGGGAGATATAAAAACGGCGCCATCCGAGATCATCATTAGTGCTATTGAAGAGGGAAGGAGAAGAATGATACGAGGGCCCGACTGTAGGGGGAAAAAGAACGGTAAGGCGTTTCGTGGGGAGTTGGGTAAGGAGGAAGTCTTTTTTTTTCGTGGTGACTGAAAGAGGTTTTATGTATATAAAAACAAAAACGGAAAGCGAAGTAGAGTCACCTCATGGGTTAAAGTTCCTTCGACTTTCGAGCATCTGGGTGCGAATAGTATCCCCTAACTAAAGGGCGATGAGTCCAACCAAAATTTCGATCCAATTCAAACGTTCGCCATAATTTTAACGACCTTATGCGAGGCAAATTCGAAAAGGAAGGGCCGTTTTCTCATATTTAAATACTTACGGGTCGGAACAAAGTTGTACAGGTGCAGCACCATCTATTGATTGTTTCCGTAGCCATTGAAGTTATTGTTTTGATTCACACTAGTCATATGCCTGTAGTTGAATGTAGACAACAATGACCGCGAAAAGCGTTGCTCCCGCCATTTACGAAGTGCGCCGTCCTGTGATTCGATTTTTGTGCGCCAAAAGGATATCAGCTGTCCAAATTCATCGGGAGTTGAGCATAGTTTGGATGGACCCACCCTAATGAGTGAAGGAAAGGTTATTTTGTGGTCATTTTTGGAGCCTCAACACCATTGTCTAAATGGTGTTGAGGCTCCCAAAATGGCCACAAAAATGTTTACGATGAAGAGTTGAATGGTTGGGTCTGTATCCAGACCGATGAAATCGTTCATCTTGTGGACCAAGTACTCCGATCTCATCTTCGACGTTAATTATTAGTGCTCTGGCTGAAAAATGTCCTCTTGTAGGATGCACGACAATTTATAAACTATTGTAACGAAAAAGCTCGGATATCATAAATTGTTCGCAAAGATGGCTACCGTAAATGCTTGCCAACCGGCAGAAAGAGCAAAGAATGTTGAGTGGACGATAGGTTTTGGGCCGTAAACCCCGAGCCCGGCCTTCTACCCAGCAACTATTTCCTCTTCTTGCACTTGAACCATTGGTTTGGTGGACAACGGTTTGCAGAGGACGAAGAACTCAATACGGTCGTTGTAAATTGGTTCGAAAAAAAAGCAAAACTTCTATGCTGATGAGGGTTAAAAGAAGCTAGTGCAGTGCTACAAAAAGTGCTTATAAGTGAACGGCAATTGCGTAGAAAAGTAAAGTAAGTTTGCTGTAAACTAAATCGATCGACAAAATTTTTTTCTGATAATGTATTGGCTTATGATTCAATGGACTCAACTTAAAAAATAACCAAATGTATTTCATCTCGGTGACGGTTTTTATACGTCATATGTGGAGTATGTTCTTATTGCAGGTAAATATTATTTCGCTGGGAAGACCTGCAAATAGGCATTCATTTTTGATAAATCTTCCTAACTTGGCCCCATGTTCATCCACATCACTTCCTGAGAATCGGTGACTTCAGATGATTGCCTTTAATTATTTAAAGAAGGAAATTGCGATTTTTTTAATGATCTGTCCGTAACAGGAGTTGAAAGGTAGATAAAAACAATGCCTTTCTAAAAAGAATTTTTGAGTTCATTATCTAGTTTTTTTTACCGCAAAGAATAAAAAGAGCCCTTGAATATATCAGTTCGGGATTACATTTCTTTTATTTTATATCGGTCCCTTTATCTGCCGATATAGCGCGAGGTTTCCTGATTTTATAGCTTTTCCCTTCCCTTTTGCGGAACAAAGGGAATTGGGAATCACTTGGTTTAGTCTGCTCTAATTTCAGAGATTACCAATGGGAATTCGGAGCTTAGGCCGGTCACAATTTTGAGGTTTTCAATAGGAAGTGCGTTCGAAAAACGAGGTCAATACCAATAAGTTGAAATATATGTATATTAAGGAGGGGAAAAAACCTTAGAGCAAGACTCATGAAAGCCTTCAATAATAAAAGCTAGCGATATACGGTGACGGCATTATTCCTTTTCCTTTGTAGCAGACATCAGACAACTTTCTTTATACTTCGATTCGCTGAAATCTTTTTGGCAAATAATGCACATCGTATTGCTTTTGTGCAGTGCTTTTTTAACGCAAAAAACGAACGGCACGAGTTCGCTCGAAGAAATAGGTACCTGTTTACCCCACATAAAAGCGAATACATCGCTCCAAAATACTCGAGTCGTAACGGCCAAACTGATAAATTGTTTATCACTCACACACAACAGACCCCGACTCCATGTGCGCTTTGTTTTAAAGATGAACAGCAGCTGGTTACATCTGTTCTACGTGCGTAGTGAAGGCAAGAAAAAAAGGTTGAACAACAATTCGAGGTCCAAGCAGGTCCCGGTCATGATTATTCCCGGCGGGTAATTCCCCCTCTTTTGCCAACTAACATGGCTCACCCCTTCGAGTCCCGCTTTGTGCATGGATTATGGCTAAAATACCTCCGCCAGAGAGTAAAGTACCTCCGCCAGAGAGACTCAAGACCGGTCATAGCGAATGCTCATCGGAATCCCAGGGGGTACACGGGCCTCCTCAAGTGGCCGCATAACTAAAAAATAATTGCAATGCATTATGGAAGTTCCCTCCCAAACTCGCCGATCGCCCTCTCCCGAGAATTCACTCCATTGCTCTCATAGGCTACGAAGATTTCCTCAGCGTCCAATGATTGCAAGCGATCTTTCAAAATCCACTCCTCGAAAAAGTAGGTTTTTGATAGATCCCTAAAAGCTATTTTCTTCTTAGTATTAAGATAATTTCCTCGTTCTTAGCCCTACGTTATTTCTTTCATCATTTCTTCGTTGACTTCTGCCTACCTCCTTCACGGTGTCATAAAAGCCCACCCTTTTCCTTCCTCTACCCTCCACCCCCCCTCAATTCCTCCCTATCCAACCTTCTCCCTTCAACATACCGCTACCTTTTAACATTTACTCCGTCCAATTTTTCTGCCTTTTTCGAATTTCCCCGACAGAAACTTCCTCTCCTTCCACTAACCGGTTTTAAAACCTCTTCGTTTGTCTCCTCTCTTCGACTTATCTTCTACACTCTCCGCCACGGCCACATCTCAAAAGCCTCCAATCTAAGATAATCCTTTTGCCTCAAAGACCAAGTCTAAGATCTGTAAAGCACTACGCTCCATATTAAAGTTTTTAATAATCTTTTTTCAGCATCTTTACCCGGTGTGCCCGTCATTAATTCTTTTCTCCTTGCAAATGCCTAATTTTATGACGCAACTCTTCCCCTAGTGTCCACACTAATACCCCTTTTTCTCTGAAATACTGCCAAAATATATTGCTCAACCGTCCCTAGATTATTTTCCCCTAATTAAATGTTTGACTACTGCAATATTAAAAAAACGTAACCATAGTTTATACATAAATCATTGCTACCGATTTATGGTTGACTGTTTTGAGAGAGATGACGTCAGTCTTTCAGTCACTAAGAGATATACAGGGTATGTTCCAAAATGTGAGTAAAACGATTTTTCCTGGCGAATTGGACGACTGGAGTGGGAAGATTTGTAGCGGAAAAATGGCGAGAGATCATGGGAAAGCAACACGACCCGCGTCAGATGTCTGCGGGTCGTTGCAGTCTGCAGATAGCTGCTAGATTGAACCCTTGTTCGGGGGTCGCGTCACACATTCACAATGCCCCTTTCCATGGAGCAATGATACGCGATAAATTTTGTGTTACACTCGAGAAATCTGGTTCAGAGATCATGGCCATGGTTAAGGATGCTGGTTATGGAGATAGAGAAATATCCCAAGTGATGGTTTTCTGCTTGTACAGGATGTTCTGGGAGGGTAACGAGGAGGTTGACGATTAGGAATGTCCTGGACATTCATCAACTACACAGTGTGATGAAAATGTGCAAAAAATGAGACACATGCTCGATTCTGATTGACCCCCAAGTGTTAAGATGTTTAGCAGAGGGCAGCATTTAGAAACCACAGAGAATCGCATTCTTACAGAAAATTTGGACATGAGAAAGGTATGCCAGGATGTTCCCCAAGGTGCTGTTGGAAGACTGCTTGTGTGACAATCTTGTCTTGGAGCCCTTGGACCACTGTGAAAGTGACCCGAATTTTTTAGAACAGGTGGTTACCAGTAATGAGACATGAGTCTTTAAGTATGACCCAAGTAAAACCCCTTTGAGTGCCATTTTGGACCACTGGCTCATGTCAAAGATGCCGTGACGGGGCGTCTGAACGAGATTCGCGTCGGCGTCTTCCAGGAAGCGTATCAGAAGCGTGGCAGAGGCGCTGATATCTACATCTACATCAATACCCAGCGAGCCACCAAAAAGGTGTGTGGCAGGGGGTGCAGCACCAGGAGGAAAGGGTAAGGGATGAGGGGGTTAGGGTTTTCCAAATGGATGGGGAAAGGTGGGGGGAACCTTCAAAAAAGTATATATAAATATGCTAGTATAACCATGCGCAGTCGCTACCTTGTGCGTTAATACTTATTATGTCGAGCCGAATCCTGGGGGATTTCGATTACAAGCAAGATATCTGTGTGTTTGAAGCATAAGGGTGCTCTTTGTGAAGTTTTAGTAATTTATACTTTGATCTGCAATAACTTTTTCCTCAGATTTATTCTACTTATTTTTTGAGAAAGACCATTCATGCATTATACACCGAAGTTTCCGTACAGAGACGTATCTCATAGGATAACGGAAATTCAATTGCATTATTTCCGGAACGTACCCTGTATATACCGTGCTTCATCACTTTATTTACTAATAAGGCTACATAATATGTAACATTGAAAAATAGTGTGTGCCTCGTAGGACTAAGAGTAATGGTTTATACTATGAATTTAAATAATTTCTCACGAGGAAAATCGCGTCGAAAAACTTTCGAAATGGAAATGCGCTGTAAGATATTTCATATTTGATATATTTTCATACCATTCAACGTGCAAAACGGAAAACGGCTTAGCGTAGTTGTTAGACATTGCAATCAAGTGAAGAAAAGATCATCTTAAAATATCGGAAACCAACGGTGGAGTTCCCGTTACGCTGCAATATTAAAGGCGCTTTTCCTCAGCAAGGAATATTAAAGAACGCTAAGAGAAGTGGTAGTCGCCCTTCAAAAACTCATTTCCGATTTCAACTAACCTAATTTCCCTCTTTAAAAAGCTTAAAAATCCTCTCTAAATTGAATTTGAGAACACACTCACTCGTAATCAAAGTCCAATCAAATCAAAATCCATGAAAGCGAAAAATTAGCAAAGACAACGAGCCAATGTGTCCCATGTGCCGAATGTTATCAATCTGTGATTGGTGATTCTACTCATTTCAGCCCAGTGTTCAATCGGGTGACTGTGGTGTGATTTTAGCTCTTCTTTTTTGAACATATGTTATAGAATTTTCTTCTAGAATATAAATATACATATATTATTATTATTAGGTAATCTACCGGTTAAGGTAGGTATTTGGATGGACACTGCTACTAAATAAAACATTTTGTGACTGCTAACAAGACACAAAATTCAGCATCCTACTCTATATCAGGTCCCTCTTCATCTCCGAGTACATTCTTCCTCCCTTCATCATATATATATATATATATATATATATATATATATATATATATATATATATATATATATATATATGACCTTGACGTGGTGGAAGGGCTTGTGCGTTCCGATGACCCCTAGAGCTGTGCTGGCGGGAGTAATAAAGAATTGCTCCTGGTAGGGTCACCACTGCCAGATAGGTCGAAGGTTAGGAGCCAGATGAAAGGTAGTCCACGCAGCGTCTGTTCCTCAGTGAGGCGGCTGCAATGGCGTCTGACCCCAGTGGGGCGGCCAGTAAGTGATGGTGTCACGTTAAAAACACTATTGAGGAAGGCAACGGGAAACCACCTCAATTATCATTCCCAAGAAAAATATGATGGACTATATATATATGATGAAGGGAGTGAATGCATATATACTATATATATATATATATATATATATATATATATATATATATATATATATATTCATGTATGTATATATATATATATATATATATTTCTATAATTTTGCTCTTAACTCCTAACTTTTCAAGAAACTAAGAAAATTAAAAATATAAAATTTAGGTTCTCTCACACCGTAGGCTTTCATGGCAATTTGTTGACGCAGAGGCAAATTCCGATTAACTTCGATTTTGAAGATTCTCGCTCCAACCCAAGCGAAACGCTCGACCACGCACGTAATGCTGCTCTATACGAAACAATACTCAGAAGGAGCCTTATCAAATTTAAGGTTCATTTTCGAGGAATACCAAATCGGTTAACATCGGCCATTTTGAATATAATAGTTGGGGCAAAAATAAGATTTGGATACCCCCAACCATCATACTGATTTTCGGAAAGAAATACCTCATGCAGTAAAAACCCTTAATTATTAGCACCACCAATCAGTAGAAACTTTAATTATGTTGCATAAATCTCTTACCTCCGCTCCTTTCGCCATACTCCTTTATTTTATTCCCTGTTTCCAAGAGTTTTCCGAAACCAAAATTATTTTATCCTAATTACGTCACTTTCCTCGTATCCGTATGCTCTCTCTTCCTTTAATCACATATTTGGGTTAAAAATTCCTCCTTCGTATCACTCGATAAAAATACCATTTTGATATCGTGCACGGAATTGGGTCCTCGGCAGTTATTAACGAAAACCTTACCTCAAGACCCTTTCACCACGACAGCAGTCGAAAAATGCGGCAAGGGGAATGAACGCTGGGAGTAAAATTGTTTTTTTTTCTTACTCTTCTTTATTTTCAAAATAAACGCCAGCGTTCGCCCATCTCGTTAGCGATTTAAGGTACGTGCATCAAGCGTGCGCCAATTTGTAATACATAACATAGTTGCGGCCAAACCTATTCAGAGCTCTTCGCGTCCCTCGTTACGGGAGGCGAGGTGCCTTACAAACGCTGCCTTGGAGGGGCAGGAGACTCCCTCCACCATATCTACAGGCTCCGAGGGGAAACTTCGGATGTTAATGCAGACGTAAACGGGCGCCACCGAGCTCAAAAGTTTCCCAGGCCTTAATTTATCAGGGTCTCGCTAAAACTTTTCTCAATGGCTTCTTTTTTTTTAACCGTGCGTGGAATGAAAGTCGAAGAATTTCGGGTTAATTAATTAATATTAGTCTGACGACTAGCTTTCACCAGGTCTGGAAATCATTAATAATAGAATGGACCTACGAAGCGACCAATGATTATCACATGTAGTTCATCTCGTACGCCGCCTACAGCACACTTAAGTTCATATGACAATTTCTTTACTTTCCATCAGATTTTAACAACAAATAATTTATAAAATGCAATATGCACCCACACACTCAAAACAAGAAGTTATCACAATATACTCTATCGTTAGAAAGAGCCACTGGCAACTACACAAAATGATTAAATATGCTGAAATTACATTTTCGCTATTGTGCTCATTAGTCAGCTGAAAGAGTGCTCATGCGATCGGTTAACATTACATGCTTCCAGAACCAAATTCAAATGCGCAGTAAGTGACTCATTATGGTTTCGATGTTGAACACGTATCAGTGACACGGACTGAAATTATTTGGCATGTCTTTCATTGAACAAAACTGAATCATGGTAGATTTTGGTTTCATTAGGACTTTTTCTCAATATTAATTGTTTGCGGCCAACATACGAGGGTCATTCGGAAAGTAGTACCCGTTCGTGCCGCATGAAGTGCTGACGACGCGAGTAGCCGTTGGACGAGGTCAGATAGCTTCAGTGGCGTGTCTGCCTTCTCTGAGCCAAGTTGCGTGACGCTAGCATTGCCTGTGTTGTTTCTGTGATTGTTTACAATGTTTAAAAAAATTGAGAACGCCGCCAGTTGTGAAGTGAGGGCAGTGATTAAATTCCTCAATGCAAGAAACGTTCGCCCATGTGATATTCATCGCCAATTAAAGGAGGTGTATGGAGACAATGTAATGGACGAGTCGTCTGTTCGGCGGTGGTGTCGCAACTTCAACATGGGGAGGGGGAACACACACGACGATGAGCGTTCGGAGAGACCGTCTGTCATTACAGACCAACTGGTGAGCTCAGTTGACGAATTCGTGAGGAACGATCGGCGCGTCACAATTGATGACATCTGTGAGCATTTTCCCAATGTTTCTCGAACAATTGTTCATGAAATTGTTAAACACCATCTGCATTATGCAAAAATTTGTGCAAGATGGGTCCCTCGCGTATCTCAATGAGCTGGCGGCGAAGGACTATGCAGCAGGAATACAGAAACTTGTCACACGTTATGACAAATGCCTTAATTTGCTTGGAGATTATGTTGAGAAGTAGTTTAAAGTATCCTCTTTCAAATAAAATTTTTTATGTTTGTTAATATTTACTTTTGTGTCTTTATTTCACGAACGGGTACTACTTTCCGGATGACCCTCGTATTTCGAATAAGACGATAAAAATAAATCTCCGATCGGCAGCGTCAAAGTTACATTGTCTCATCGAAATTGCCGTAACGATAATTAACTATTTTCTCAGCAAGGTTGAATCCTTGTTTTGTCTCTACATTTGTAGGCAATCGAAATCAAGTTGTTTAGGTAACCAAACACTTTGTCCCACCGCAATACTTTAGCCCTCCAGGCAATCCCTTGGTTTAACAGTTTGGCGAGTCCAGACCTTTGTCCATTGGTCAAAGTCCTGTTGCCCGATTCATATAGCTCGTGCCCTAGGGATGAGACCATAGATCTCCATAACGAGCACATGTTATCATCAATACTACTAACTGGATAAATTCCTAGGCACTACATCAACTCAAAGTCAGGATGGAAAGCCTATTCAACTCCAAAACCGACTCGGAATCAAACCAATAGCATTTCAGCTTAATTTCTGCCAAAGTCGCTCGCGTTAAACTACCTAGTATTTTTAATTTCACTGTTTCCCACCCTATTTTCAATGATATTCCATAAAAAGAAGCATAGGTTGACGACTGCAGGCAAGAAAAATTGATTAATTTATCTACAGAACGCCAAACAGAATGAAACTTCTTCATGGGTCATGGTGCAAAAGCAATTTCACCGCTCCTTCGCGCAGTTTTGTCTCATTGAAATCTCACACACTTGAGTTATATACACGAGGTGCAGTATTCAAAGAGTCAGCCCTTAATATCTTTGACGGTGGGAACCAAAAGGATTTTCGCTCCTTTTGTTTAGCCGTCGTTTCTATAGTAGGTTCTAGGCTCCTCGTTCTAATCCTAATAACTGCTCTGTACGAATTGAACACTACGGTTTTAATTCAAATACTTTTACACGAGATCAATTTTTAGAGAGCATTTTTTTTAACCTTGGTATGACACTCGAATGGAAACGTCGAAGGAATAAAAAAAACATTCGATTTTTAAGTCCTTTCACGGGCAGCTGACAGTTATGAAAGGGCTTTTATGAGAGAGCCGTGAAACACTTTTTGGGAGCGAAGAATGATTCCACGTCTGCACTAGGTTTATGTCCTGCTAGATTCAGTTTTGACTCTTTACAGCCTGAGCACTTCAGCAACCGCTGTTGATCTCCTAATTCGCTGGAAATATTTGTCCCGAAGTTCAGAATTTATGGCCGAGACGTACGCAATCTTTGACTACTGACGGGAAAATGCGGCACAGCACATTTCTATACTTACACACACCTATACGCTGACAGAACGTTAAAAATTCCACCTTCACCATTTTCCTCATAATAAACGTACTCACATTATGTTTTGGTGATTTGAAAAAATAGCAACTTCATTCTCCAGTTTTATTTCTAATCCTACTAGTTTTGACGCTACATTATTTTCAAGTTTTATTAACCACCGAAACGTCTAGTGATGGAAATAAAATTGTGGAACGAGCAGTCATTTCATGCCTGACACTAATTACGCTACGAGTCACTAATTACGAGTGACGGTATTCTGGCCATTCATTTGGTCCTTTCAGAAGGGAGTACAGTAAGGTGATCAATATTCAAATAAGAGCATGGGCCTTATTAAAGACGCTGCAGGTGAAAATATGCTACGCGCGCCTACGCCTCATGGTATTAGTAACGGAAAAAAATATTTTTTTGATATGTTCATCATCATAAAGAGTAATATGTGAGGATTAATACATTAGCTTTTAGATAAAATAAATAGTTGGTAAGCAACCGCGTGATTAACGTTATCATTATTGATTGTTACCATAGTAAGGAAGGCTATGGCTGGACAGTGACCAATCAACAATATATTTCTTAGCCTCTCCTTTTAAACACAACTTGGCATTCTACACTATAATAAACACCCTTATTCAATTCCGCACACTTTCTTCCTCCCTTTATTTCGTCCTACATTCCTATTCTACTCGTATTTCTCCTCCTTCCTCACTTCCCAAACGTTTCTTCCTCTAAGCACCCGCATTTTTCAACATCCCATCGCCAAACAAAATGCTCAGTATCCACTTATCCTGCCTCGTCTGGATCACTCCCAACAATGCTCTCCTCCCCCACTACGCCTTTTTTTTCTGCCCACTTCACTTTCTTCAGCCTTCTCACCCACATTTAAAAGCCTCCAATCTGCGCCTATTATCTTGCTTCAACGACCATGTTTCCGCGCTGCACGATACCACGCTCCATATCAAATTTTTAACGAGTCTTTTTTTAACATCCTCACTCAACATCCCAGCCATCGATATCCTCCTCCTTATAAAAACCTCTTTGCCTAACACAATTCTTCTTCTTATGGATCAAGGTGGATGTTGAGAAAGCCACGCTTATCGTGGGGTAAAAGAAATATTTTTAAAGAGTTTTAGTAATATAGAGAAACAAATATCACTATTCAATTTAGCATTCATTTTTTCAAGGATGGGCTTAGTAGTCCCATAAGGAGACCAATGGGTTGATGAACGGAGATCCCGGGTTCGATTCCGGGTGACACCTCTGAGTGTACGCAGCTCGGTTACCAGATCCTCTAGTGATAACTATAGGTGGCACAGGGAAAGCAACTGTCTCCCAAACCCTGATGGGAGAAGTTCATATTTCGTAGGCTTAGAATTAGGCGAGCTTCACCTATCAAATCAACCTTCGAAGTTTGATGAAGTTTTCTCGGGTCTTCCACCGGGATAGGGGTTCCATATTTGCCGACGTTTCGATTCTCGACTCGTACATCGTCCTTAGGGCACTCATCTGCCCTGAGGGCGATGCACGAGTCGAGCATCGAAACGTCGGCCAACATGAAACCCTTGACCCGGTCGAAGACCCGATAAATTTTCATCAAGCAGATGCGCCGGGAAAGCACCAGATCTTACTTCAATCTTCTTAGCGATTACTTGAGCAGTTTCCTCCACAAAAGATTTTTATTATGACACAATATAAAGTCTATTTCTTGCAACGTAAGCATTGAACAAATGATTACAACTGCCCACATATAATAAACCTATTTCTAGTGACAAATTATTATTAATTTATCATTCAAAATGAGAAGTTATAAATTGAATGACGAGGTGAAAAAAAGAAAAGGAGAAGAAATTAATTCTATTAAAGTGGATTGCATCTAGGAACTTTCATTCGTTGCCGTTTTGGAATTTCTATTTTGTGAAACACCAAAAATTCAATTTAACAAATAGAACGCAATTCCCCAAGCAGTAACTCTCGCTCTCGCTACTGACGACCGTGTTGCCATTCGATTAGAAATCTTTTTTCCTTCACTCTTAAAGTTGTATCCTGGACCACGAGACTAAAACGTTTCTTCTTACAGTACCCAAAGAGGCCCACGCAAAAAAGATCAGTATAAAACCAAGATATGCACTACGCGCCATAACACTATTTCAACGACGCGAGAAATTCGCATTCGATAAGGGCTGTAAAAAGAATTGCGCTCGAAAGCGACGCACCCTTTTCGCCTGGAAGGAGGCCGTGGCGCCGTCCCGGGAGATGAGGCCGTCCTTGCGGGAAGGCGTTGATGCAAGACGCGATATGTCACCACCCGCTCCGCGCAGGGCGAAGGAGAATTATGAGCGCTTCAGCGCGCATGCGCGGTCTGCCTGGAAGCGACAACGTTATCGCCCCCCAACAGGGAATCTTGGGAGAACACGATTTTTGCAGAGGAAAACGATTAGCGCTAAACAACCATGAAAAATAAGTTTGCGAACGAATTTGGCGCACGTCTAGGAGGGTCTGTTGGAAAAGGCAAGATTAAACTTCGCAGTGATGTTGAGTGCCTCCCTGGAGAGAATCATGAAGCATATGGAGAGGATTCGGCCCCACGAACATAATCCTCTCGGTTCTCTTATTGGATTCCTTGGGTGGATGTTTTTTTTTGTTAAAATAGATAGTTTCTCCAAAGAGTACTTCCACATCACCGATTTGATCTAATTTAGATACACAATCAAAAGTTTTGATGGAAAAACACTCAAAATTACTGATTTTGACGTTAAATACTGAATAATTCCAAGTTATGCGAGTTTTATAAGTTATACGCATGTCTTAACAGAGATCCAACATAGTACGTCTAGACGTGAAAGTCAAAAAACATAGATAATCGAGAGAATATTAAATTCTAATGTAGGATTTACTTACAATATTTAATGTCAAACTTAGCTACTGTATTGCAATATTATGACCAGAATAATGAAAATCGATAAAATACGGAATTAAGACGATTATTCAAGGATTCTTCAAGGTGCTAATCCGAAGACTACTCGATTTTCAGTAATAAGGTATGTACAATAGCTCAATTCCAGCATAAGAAGAACTTAATTTGAACTTTCCATTTCATTCAAACAGGCCGTATCACATCTGATAGTTTAATTATTATTTATTGGAATTCCTTGCGTATTATTTATTGCTTAGAAGGTAAATCTCCGCCCTAAATATATCTTTAACGTATGATTTTACTTCAAAGGAAGAGATGTCTTATTTTACTACTGCCAAGGGATATGATTTTTATGACTGTCATTGTGAATTATCTTTCTTATGTAACGATTCCCAGGCAATTACTAATGCAAAATGGAATGAGTCTGTCATCACCTTTAACCATGATACATTTCTGCGAACAGTCTTTCAACAATGTCATCAGCATTCACTTCTTGTCAGAGTATGTTGTGTCTACAAAATGTGTTGCAATCTTTAATCTTTGTAAGATAGGTCTTTAGACCTTTATCTCGAAAGAATAGCGATACTTTTTATATACGTTGGGTTTAATGCGGAAAGTATCGAGTTTTTTTAGTATCAAATTTTAGTATCATAGATACGCCCTTCATTGAGAATACTACCATTTTGCGAGTCACATACTGGGGAACCTTCATCAGCCATCAAGCTTTATGAGTTAAAATTCAGTTTTAAAGATCTTCTGTTACCTTCGATACCTCCTTAACGACCACTTGACTTAGGAACGTCGGATCTCAAAGCCCTTCGGTTAAGGACAGAGGTCGATATGACCCACCTCAGGTGTAAGTGCTTCTCCCACAATGGACTTCGTTACTTTTATCCCTGAAAATCCACGTAATTACGTCGGGTGGCTTCAAAAGCTGGAGACTAAGGGAACTTGGATGATATTACAGAAATGTCAAGTAGTGCACCTTGCCGAAGTTCAAATTTTCCCATAACTTGCAACTTCACAAGCTTTTAGACCAACTATGATGATGAACACAAGTACAGTTCAAGCAATAATTTTTTGACCCCATACGAACTTTCATGATATTTTTGTCTTCAAATAATATTCACACTTATTACGTAAATACACCTACTATTTGATGAATAATTGCCTTTCTAATAACGATCGAATAGAGAACTAATCGGAGATTAATCACTAATTGTTGGTAGAATTTGAAATAAATTTATTCAATGATAAATCTTTATCAATCATTAATCGTTGGCATCAAAAAACAATTGGCACACTAATGGGGCTACAATATTTGCATTAAATACTGCAACCCAATTAGTCCTAGTTATTTTGTGATGCTGTTCAAAATTACTGAAAGCTGATTATCAGTGACATCCAAAACTTTTGCAAGGCGTATTTCTTCTTTTGGATCAATAAACCTTAGTATTACAATAAACCAATTTACTCGAACCAATTTAGCGTTCAAAGTTGATAGTAAAAAATACGTTTAAAAAACACTCTCCATCCCGAGAACAGGATAGTGAAAAAGAAACCCACTCTATCTATGTTGTAAATACCATCTCAATAGTGGGATTGAACAAAAAAGCTGAAAACGAAAGCATTTAAGGAGAAATTGAACGAAGGGAAGTTTTTCACATTCGTACACTAAGAAATTCTCATTTATGTCATGGGTGTATTCTTGCAATGAATACATGCTTTCGGGTCGCAAATGTTTCCCAGAAAAACAGAAGAGTGAGATTTCCGAATCACTGAACGCATATTGGCATTAGTCATGTTAAGAGGCAAAGCAACGAAACGCTAATATTGTAGGAATGGATATCCATGGAAATAATGTAGCAGTTGTCCTTTCTTGAGTTTAGTTTCACAGGCTAGATATGTCGGAATGAAAGCCGAAGAATCATAAAAAATAAATAAGAGTTAAGTCTTAAATTTCCAACAATAATAAACTTGAGAAGCCTATCTGTTCAGGAATTTGGTCTGTTCCCAATAAAACATGATACCACTAATATTTGAAAAATATATATTACTCATTGAAACATTTTCCTGCATCAGAATACTGATGCTAGAAAAAATCATTCAAGGGAAGAAAATGGTTGCAAAAGACACGGTTGACCGATTATAATTATTTCTTCTTGGAATTCCTTCTTATTTCTAAATAATCGTCCTAATCCACTGAATAATTAATAAATGAGAGGTCCACACATGACTTTATTACTACTAATAGCAGTTCACCGATAATTGGCCATTTTCTGATGGAGTCAAGTCGATAAGTGAGCACCTTTCAATGCCGTAGTTCTCTATTAACATACTATTTCTTAGATCCACTAAACTTTTCTAACTCGTAAAACTTTGTCTTCACAAAAACCCTTATCTAATGTCTTTTATATTATCCAAAAAGACTTATATTTCCCGTCACTACCTCGCTTATTCAACATTCTCCGTTCTGTCACAATCTTTAACGTCCCACTGCCTCAAAATAATCCCTTCTATCCTCTCATCCTCCCTTTGAATTTCTACCGACAACCTTCATCGATTTTCCTTTCGTCCATTTGTTTCCTCATACTCTTCTCCAAGTCCACATCTCAAATATTTTTAAAATCTAAAATTCTCTTCCTCTATCAACAACGAAGGTTTTGCAAAACAGAAATAATTAATCATTTCAATAATTATTATCGTTATAATTCCATATCAAACTCAATTAACCAAATATTTTCTCTACACCTTAACTCAAGCTACCAGTTATCAACTCCCTCCTCTTTGTAAAAGCTTTTTCAGCTAACACACCACCTTATACGTAAAATGATATGATTATATTCGTCGGCAATACTTATCAAATAACAAATTAAATTTAATCTTGAAATTAGGAGAGAACTCGGTGAAATTCTACATAATATATGACTGCTGACCATTAAATATTTTCGGTTACATTATTCATAGTAATATATATTTCATACAGTTCATTCTAATTCAGGATATTTTGAACTAATGTCACGAGAATAAACGGCAAAAAAGTATATTCTTATTGGAAGATACAGAGCAAAACCATAGTTACAATATTGTATTCAATTTTGAAAGGAATAATTTATTTGAAGGGCAAGATATGCTGAACAGAATATTCACTGGTTTCATCAGGCGACGTCCTTTATGCATCCAATCCTATCGCCACGCACCTGTCAATTACATAATACGACGGAACGCGGTAGATATATCGAAATTTAATTTGCGTGAAAGGCCGTTTTTATGTCCATTTCCTGATCCAATTGACAGTCTCTGGTTCAAGGGTGAAATAGAATGCAAACTGAACACGAAATAAAAAAATACTGATACCATTGAAAATAATATAAACGGTACAAACATTCTCCAAAAAACAATATTACAGACAAGGTCTTCGAACAATGTGTAAAGAGAATACTACAGAAATAATGACGGCACCTCGTATGTTAGACGTTGGGTACCTCGCACGATAATCCCGAGAAATCCCCGAATGATATCCCCGATAACAGGGGATCCTTCCTTTCCTTATTAATGAATAATTGCTACGTATATCTTAATTTAGATGAAAAATGAAAGTTAAAAAAAACAGCTGCATCATACAATTGTTAATTATCATTAAAACCTTTTTAAGTATTCATTTTTAACGTAAAAGTATTTGTGCGAAATTTTACGAAAGCTCCAACGACCATAATAATTGAACAGATCAATTGTAACACATGAAAACTAATAATAATTTCCGTGTACCCAAAATGCGTTCACAAACGTTGAACTCTCCAAATCTGCTGTTTAACCAAGATTAAGATGATAATTCTCCAAGCCTCCCGATATATATACGATAGAAAAATAGAAACTCGACGTCCAACATTTTTCAAAATTGTTGAAAAATTGATCAAAATTTCCCGACCTTTAATCCCTTATCTCCAACGTTCCACATTCAAAAATACCACCCAAACCTTTCTGACGGAATTTCTATGACCACTATCGTAATCATTATTACATATATTTCATGTCTTGACTTCACTCTACTGACAACGGGAAATTTTTATAAAATGAAAATTGTGAAATAAACCCAATCGTAACCGGAGTTACTACATTAGAACTATCCTTCAAGCGAATTAGGTAATAATCCGTCAATTATTTCTCACTGAATATTATAATTTCTCTTTCCGTTACTAGTCTCAAGGGCATGGTGAAATATGAAATTTTCATCCGGAAAGTGACAGAGTGCTTCAAATTATATTTTCCCTCTTGCAGCTATTAAT
The DNA here is from genome assembly GCF_022747635.1 of Hetaerina americana. NCBI lineage: Eukaryota > Metazoa > Arthropoda > Insecta > Odonata > Calopterygidae > Hetaerina > Hetaerina americana. The sequence continues at coordinate 23,041,859 of NW_027287538.1, read as the reverse complement.
TTCACACTCAGCAATATTTATTTTACCATGAAGTAGTCGCAACGCTGACTCCATCATTTCGGTTAGAACTAATTGAATGCTGGAATAATGAACGAATATAAGGAGGAGGAACTTACCTGAGGAACAAGGTTGGGCGCACCTCTCGCCAGTCCCGCCACCGCCACGGTGTATGCCGAGCAGGTCCCTGCGCTCAGCACGAGACAGTACCTAAGCCTCAGGGGAAGGGCAGCGAAGAGCAGGAAGACCAGGAGCAGGGCCGCAGGCAGGCCGTCCCTCGGAGTTGGGGACGAGTAGAGTGGCGTCGAGGACGAGTCGGAGGTCGACGACGTGGAAGTGGAAGACGTCCCCCCGGCGCCATCCGACGCCGAGTCCTCTAAGGAGCCCACGGAAGAAGCGTCGGGCGACCCGCTCGGTGCCCCCTGTAAGAACAAAGGCGCCAGCAACTGGTAATTGGCCAGGTGCCAGGCCACATGGGGCACGCAGGACCAGGCCCAGGAGAAAATGGCCGAGCCAGAGGATTCGTTGGCGTCGACGGAACTGGAGACGGACGACGGGGGTCTGTGCCTGCCCACCGCCCTCCGTACCCTCGCGGCCAGGGCGGATATCATCTCCCTCGGGGGATTCCCGGGCAGCGGCTTGGATGGAGAGTTGCCGGATATCGGTTTGGCGGGTGAAGAGTGATCCCTCAGGCGCCTCTTCTTCTCCGGTCCGCGCCCCGCTAGTGCTCCGCTCTCCAGGTCGTCCTCGACGTCGTGCCTCTTCGCGACCGCATTCGCCCCACTCAAAAATCCAGCCGTGTTCGGGCAGCATCCCAGACAACCCGCCGCGCCCCCACCGGCATACCTCCTGCACCAGATGAGAAGAGCCGCGTTCGTGAACAGGAATATTCCGGTCAGGACCTTCAACAAACAGAGCCTGAACCCCCAGGTTGGCTCTAGGAATTCTCCAGGGAGGTCCTCCTGGATATCAGCGACTTCGATGGACCCCTGAGACCAGCCGTGGGAGGACATAGCAGCCGCCGCTTCATCCTCTTGCATCTGCACGGTGATCAGGCAGTGAATCCCCAAGAGGATGGAAGCGCATAAGAAACACTGTACGTCCACACGCTTCTGTTTCACGGAGTAAGACTGATAGAGGTGCTCCACTAGGGGGTCCTCGAAGGCGTCCCCGCAAAGACAGAGGGAAGAGAGGGGGCGGCGGGACGGGGCCGAGCCGTCCTCGCCCTCTCCGCCCGCCCCCAGCAGTCGAAGTCCCCGGGGGCCACTCTTAATGGGATTCGGTTCCTCCGTGGTTCCCTGGGCGGCAAAAGACAGAGACCTCTCCGCGAAGGTCTCCTCGATTCCCTTGACCTCTAGTGCCCCATCGACCGCGACACCGCAGGTGGCGCTCGGAGGCGTCACCTCGAAACCCACTTTCACCGAGTCCTCCGCCATTTCCTGAGGCCTCTCGACCTCCAGGTCCACGCGAGGACAATTGACACCCGCACTGACGGTCACTGCACCGTTTCCCGTGTCCTTTCCACCACACACTTCACCGTTGGATGTCCCGGACGGTATACTGTCCACCTTGCACTTGGATCCCCGGCCGTCTACCGCCTCACCTTCGGCCAGCGAGAGCCCTTCGTCCCCACCCATTACGACCACCACTGGACTGTCCCGAGCGGATGCCAAAGAAACAGGACCTCCGTCTGACAGCGACCCCGGAGGAACGCCGTTCTCTTTTAAAGATTCCGACTGGGGGATCGGCACTTGTTCCACCTCCGTATCCTTCTTCTCACCTCCAATACCCTTCAAGTCTCCATCCTCCACCTTGCCTACACAAACCTCTTCCGCCATGTTCAGTGCGTTCGATATCTCAGGGCAACCCTTATTTGAACCCAAGTCAATCACTGAAGAAAACGCTTGATATTTGAACCCTCAGACCTCGAAGCGCTTCAAGGAGTCGCTCTACACCCCATCCACGGCCTTCACTTCTCCTCTCACCTCCCAACCTCCCCTCTTCCTCCATCCCGCCTCCCTACTACTTCCAACGGTAAGGACATGGCATCGAGTTGTCCTCAGTTCTCCTCCCCAACGCTCTGCCTCCCCTTCACCCTCTTACTTCGTCCAGTGCGAAAGAACAACAGTAAAAAAAAAAGAAAGCCGGGAGCGGGACGAAATTCGTGCTTCTTTTGTCTCGTGCCTGGCGAGGAGCAAAGAATGGAGCACAGGTGGAGGGGAAAAAAAGGGTTATGCTGGTGATCTTATTATTTTTTGCATATTTTTTTTCAACTCAGTCCCCTGCGATTGCGGTATTTTGTCGCGAGTCGACCAGCGGTCCGAGCACGGGAGTCCCCTTTAAAAAAGAATTCGCTGTTACGTGGATGTTCGAGGGAGGGAACAGGGAGGGGGAGAGCTCTTGAGGTCAGACGGACGGGACTGACATATTTATAACTCTTTCTCTCTTCCCCTCCCCCCTCCTCTCCTGTGCCTTGAGAGATATGACGAGATAGGATGTCACCTCTGATGCCGTGAGGAGAAAGTTCTCCGCGAATATGTATGCTACAGCGACGATTCCAAAATAACTTCGAAGAGTGATATCCCCTGATGGGTGAGAGTTCCAGTAAATAGATAGTTTCCGAGATGATCTAACCTTCACATTAAATTCCTTCAAATCCTCACTAAAATAAATCCCCCTTTCGTTCTTTTAGATCCCAGAAAAACTAGACGGAAAATACCACGTCCCCAGAAAGTTACTTGAAGAAACTATGGTTTTCTTCCTAAATCAAATTCTTATTAAACCGGGCGATGATAGATTAGCCCCTGGTAAAATTCTACCGATTAAAATGACTGCCACGCGAGTCGAATCGCGTAAGGAAAAAAAATAACCTTAGGGTCCAATTTAAAGCTATTTCCTTCACCTCGGCCAAATATTCTAACTCATCACTTTGACTTTTCTCCAACGCACATAAATTTACCCACAGTAAAGTTTTTTACCGTTAGCATGCGCGCCTGGTGTCTCCAACAAAAAAAAATTCGGAGTGGCCCTGGATTAAAACCTCGACGTCTTCTCGTGGCAGCCGTTTTTGCGGTCATCCATTTCTAGCCGGCAACACCTCGTTTTTTGCCCCACCTACCCTCATCCCCTGGAGAGATATTTTCATTCAAATTGGCGACCCGAGGGCGGGAAAATGCTTTATGCTACAGAAATGTGGGGAGGAGTGCCTCTTACGGAGATTGCATTGGAGTATGGGGTGGGGGGGGGAGAAAATATTCGGCGGACGAAATACAGCCGTTCATCCCCGCCAATTCATCCGCTCAACTTATCTTCCCTAACCAAAAGCTTTCTACATCCGACACCTGACACTCAGTTTACGCTTCCCTTTCCATCTCTTTTTCTCTCTCTCTCTCTCCCCCTCGGGGGGGCCGCGAGGGAAAACGTAGTCCCCAAAATAACAAACAAACTCGACCACCGAAAGCGCGCAGATTCAAACAATAGGATGCAACCACGTGCTGATAATGCACGTCAAAACCGGCGACGGTTAGGGCGGAGGCGTAATCTTCCACTCGATTTTATCTTGTGAACTGCTGAAAGCGATTCTCCCGTCCGGCCTTTGTTTCAACTCGACGCGCGTGGAGGCCAGATCACGCAGAGGTGAGGGATGAACGAATCCAGGGGTCCGATACTTTTTTTGGGGTTAGAGTTAGGGGGGTTGGGGGGGGGGGGTGAAGATGCCCTTCGGGGCCTTTCGGGATTTGGGGTGACTGAAACAATGGTTGTCAATGCGTCACATCGCAAACGAAAGCTGAAATGGAAGTCAATCACCTGGTTCTCCGTCGTCACACAGCTAACACACGCGAGGTTTGCTACTTCAAGTGAAGCAATTTAATCATCATTTGACCAAGGAAAAATATGAGAAGCTTCAAAATTTGAAGAAATAACAATAGCACAATGGGGAACGTCGACGGAAATCAATTTAAATAAATAATGTCTTTTCTATATTCTGCGAATCGTATGGGACTTTCCTAACGATGAAATGAGTATTAAATTATAAATGCCGGGCATTCACTCTCGTTCGATGTCCAACCCTCCTTGCCTTTCTTCACACTTGCAGAACAAAGGATTCCTCCAAGGGTGTCTCTCGGTCAAGGCCTTAAACAAAACACGACCGAATTTTTTATTTTATTTTCGCCTCGTGTCACGTCACAATCGCACTTCACATATCGCCCCCATCGTCACTTGTAGGGGATTAGGAGTAGGACACATATCACTTCAACCACACATCCGAGTCAACCATAGAACTTCATCCGTCATTTTCCCAAAAACAATTCTTGGTTCCTTCGCAATCGTCCACTCTTCCGATTCCCTACAGCTTTTACGACACGCCTTTTTGCGCCAAAATAAAAAAAGTCACCGCGCGTACTTGAGAGCTTTTGTTTTATTTATCTCCTTCCCAAGATCAGTCCACGCGGTTGGTCGGAGAAGAGGGAAAGAAGAGAGGTGGAGGGGATGGAGAGAGAGACAGACAGAGAGCCAGGGCCCACTCCTCTCCTCACGCCGGAAACAAACAAAGGCGCATCACACGCGCGTGTCGGATCGCAGTTTCTTCTTCTCACCAGAGCTGCACTCTCCCGCCAAACGAAACCCCACCTCCAGCTTCTGAATCCCCTCCTCTTGGTCCCTCCGCACGAATCGCCAAGTGCGTCTCCGGATTGGGCCACTGGACCCCGTCCGTCCTCTCAATGACACCAACCAAGCCCTGGATGGATATCACGTCGGAGCAAGACTTTCACTACGTCCGATGGGAGAAAACGCATTAAAAAATAAAGCCTTGTGGAGGAGGAAGGAGTTAATATCACCACAGTACGGCCTCACTGAGTCCTCCACGAAAATAAAAACACGGAACTCTCCCAATTAGCTGCTCCGTCCAAGACCCCGTGCCTAAACAACACTACTCCCAAACCTCTCAGAAGAACTGTCCGCCCGTTGGATTTGGTAAATAGAGCAGGAGTGCGAGGGACACGTCCCGAGGTGTTGGAATGCTCCTTATTCCTGGCCGGCCCTGACCGGATGACGCTTCTCCTCGAGGAGGAACAGATGAAGACCACCTCCTCCTCCCCCTCCACTCAACACGTCGTGGTCGTGGTCCGACGGTGCTTCCGAGAGAGATGAAGAGAAGTAGTGGGAGGGGCGGGAGAGAGACGCACACGGTTAAGATGTGGAGAAAGGGCCCCGTTCCCGCAAGCCTTGCGCCGGCCTGGGAAAACCGATAGGAGCGCGCACACCCCACTCACTCACTCTCTCGCTCCCTCTCCCGCTCTCCGCCAGCTCTCTCTCTCTGCTGCCGGGTCGGCTGGCTGGCTCGCTTCGTGCCAGGGACTGGAGTGATGATGCGGGAGGGCTGGAGGGAGAGAAAGGGTCGAGGGGGTGGCGGAGAGAGAGAGAGAAGTGGGTGAGGAGAGACGGGGTGGGGAATGGGATGGCGGCGCGGGGGAGGGTAGGGAGAGTGTGGAGGGGCGCGCAGGCGGGGAGAGGGTTCTGCGCTTAAGGGAGCGGGGGTGCGGGGACGGAGGGGAAGGGGGAGAGAGGGGTTGTCGAGTCGCGGGAAGCCGAGAGTTCCTCACCTCATCTAAGCTACCCCGAAGGGACGGTGTGGCGCGAAGGGGACTGCCTTGGTTTGTGTGTGCAAGGTGGGGAAATATAGAGGTGCTGGGGGAGAGGAGTTCTGTTGTGAAGGGTTGGGGAATGATGCGAGAAGGAAGCCTGGTTGGAGATAGTTTCCTCATCCGGTTTCTTTTATCTTTCGGTAATAGAGACAAGGATGTCCTCCACCAAACAATAATGTCAATGAAAAGATGGACGAGCGCGAAACTAAGACCGAAATCTTAGTGTTCCCTATGATAATTTCAATTATTAAGATCGGCATGACAGTACAGGAACGTTCACATTATATTTATGTCAAAATTAAAGAGTAATTTACTGTATGAAAATGTTTACTCAATATGAGAGTATTGTCTACTCAATATGAGTTTTCATGTACGCATTAATTCAGAGATTGAAAAGGATTTGAAGAATAAATTCACGAATAGTTTCCACATCGGTTTCCTAATATGACGCTTTTATTAATCGTAGCAGTTGTTTTAATTCACCGCGATGTCCACGGATGTAAATTTACTGATTTATTTCGAATAGCAATAACTTCACGGTATTTTTACTATGGACCAAATACGATTCTTATTGGGAATTCATAACAATATTTCAGATTCTCCGCTAAATGCCCGTGGATAGTGGTATAGGTGGAATTAGCGGACGCAGACAGAGAAATTGCAGTCCATTTTGATATTCCACTCAGTTCCGGCTACTAGTAGAAATTCGGTGCATGGGTTACGCCGCGGAATCGCAGTCACATAATTGTACGATATTATTAAAGACAATTAGCTTTAAACTCAGCCTAGGAACTATCACGGGAAGTGTTTCGAGGGGATTATTGCCCCACGCTGGAGTTTTATCCTGGTTTGTTCGCAGATTTTCCTCATTTCTTCAACCTTTGTTCTCGCACTATATATTTACGTGGATTTTCATCACCCTGGATTTATATCATCCCTGAATGTTTATGCAAACATTAACTCAACAACATCCGGTTTGAGCCTCATAGAAATTGTTTTAATTGCTCAATTTCGATGGAGTTTATCCCTTTTCACGGAAATAATTACATGGAAGCATTTTTTTCCGAGTGAGAAGATAAATTTGCAAGTGCACGCGACTCTAATAAAATAAAAAAGTAGCCATATCTAATTTAGGGCACTTATAAGTCCCCTAACGGCTATGATGAAAGATGAATATGTAATTAATCTCTAATTAATTTATGACGGCATTGAGGAGTGGTAAATCCATATCACCAGATGAACACGACGCAACTATTTTCGACGAAAATATTTCTATAGAGCAGCCTAATGCATAAAATAAACTCATTATGCATTTGCTCATACTTACTCATTAAAAATATAGATAACAAGGAAGCTGAAAAACACGACGTTCTTTCGTTCGTGTTAATTTCTAATGGTACACAAAATGGACGAGTTATACAAGCATATTCTTACGTCTTTTTCATATTTCCCTGCATCATAGCTACATCTACACAATCCACTGTAAATTCATGTGCTGAGGAATTTTTATGTTAAGAAGTACTATCAGATAAGTAGCTTATTTATTCTCTCCCTGACTATAAGTGTTCCCTTCCGAATGTCTCTAGCATACCTGTCACGCTTTTTATCTAAGTTAGTGAGAGAATTGAGAGAAGTAATTAACTTGAATTTTCATCAGGAGTAGCAATTTAGGCAAATATTTTTTTTTAAATCAGCAAATTTTCTTTTAACTTTTTCTGATACCTTAATCATCGTTTTCTCCCATGAATCCCAAATACTTGCCGCGTATTCCAAACTTGCGACATTACCAAAGCAAAAACACCTGCCTCCCGCCTTTCTTTTATTGAATTTGACTAAAACGCGTCTAATGAAACCTAATAACTTCAAAGATGACTCGTATAATCTTCTGATACATGTGATCCATGAAATATCAATGCAAATGTATCACTCAAGTATTCGACCCGTTCGAGCTCCTCTAACCTTTACTTTTTCCTCTTTCACTTTCATTCCAAAGCTTCAATATTGTGCACTTCCAAATGCTTCTAATCCTCTTTCCGTACTCCGATATCTGGTCAGCTTCGCTTGAATATCCCGCAGCCTGTTTGCGAAGTACTTATTTCGCAGTTCTCTCAACTGATATGAAATTGTGTATGCTTAAGAACTTAATAATAGTTCTGAAAAGTTAAGTATGCCAGATATTTTATCTCTAATTTTCCATGGATTGACTTCGGCAAGGGGCTTGCCATATTTACTCAGTAAGGAACTTAGGAAATAGTCATTTCCCTATAACTCAGACTGCAGTCGCCATTTTTCACATAATTTGAAGCATCGTCCTCACCGTCTCTACACTTTTTAATAACCAAATTGCTGTTCCCGAATAGAGGATTCCGCATGCACTCAGAAACATGTGTGCACCTGGTTTTGTAATTGCATGTTATATTAATTAAAGCACATGTTTACAATCCATACGACTCGTGAATAAATCATGGAATAACTAAAACAGTAAACTCCGTTAATAGAAATTATAATTAATTAACATCATGTGTCAAAGTGTAGCATGTTGTTAAATTAGTTCAGGAAAGGAGAGTAACGATTTTTCGTTGACGAACTCTGCTGGCCTCCATTCATTGTATACAGTATACATGGGGTTCGCCAGAGGTTTAATGGGAATGGTATTACAATTTCACTAATTGCTCGTTATTCCGACATATTCTTTTATTCCTTACTTGATAACCTTACTACCTATCGAACAAATTTTAAAACACGCAAAAGTATTTTGCAGCATCCATCCACCTAAGGTAAACCTAATAGGTTTATGAATTGTAAGGTATGGAGTTTATCGACCAGGGTTTCTGGGGGAAATATTGAAAAAGAAAGGAAGGGGTAATTATATTATCTGAAATCATTCAATTAAACGTGTAATAATTGCATCACGACTACTTTGGTTTCGTCAACCTTTTCAATGGTTATCAAGTGAACGGCGTAATATTTACCCTTGCTCTTACACGAAGAAAGACTACAACCACTCTTGTACCCAAAATTTTTAATGAAAATTATGCAATTGAAATGCTACCACATCCAGATTCTCTTCCTTAAAACTACTACGTGCTCAATTTGAATACTACACTGGTGGAAGAAATGCTGCATATCATTTAACGATAGAAATTTCATGAGCAACGACGATTCTCCGCATAATAGAGCTCAAAATGGGTCCATTTCAATGCCGATTGAATCTTAGGAAATAAAAATAAGTCATGGTGGGCTAGCATAGGCGGATTCAATTGGGTATAAAGAGTGAATAGGTCCCCGCATAGAAATTCTAATGATTGAAAAAATTACTATTTTATTCCCTTTACTCGGGTTTTAATATGTATTGAAAGAGACAGGTTTAATTAATAGTATAATTACACAAATAGTTTCAAACATTCGCTAATGGTACAATATTAATAGAAAATAATAAAATAATATTTTTACGCACACATAGCATCTTCCTGCAATACATGATACTCGTAATATTAGGCTATAAAGCACGTCAGGCTGCCAAACAAGCCTTCTAACAACAAATCATCATCTGGAAGTCATGCATAAAAAACAGCTATTACGAAATGTAATGATCATCATCCCTCCCCCTACCATTTCACAATTAGAGTAGTGCTTACTAGCACGTAGCTACTGATCCTGATATGGTGGCTCATACCACTTTGTTTTGATTCTCTGTTGTTTATTCAGCCTTTTATTGCGATCATACCAAACCAGTCTCCATTTTCTGCATACGCGTAAGAATTGCTGAAACTGTTCAGTGGATTATCACCGACGAATTTCAGCAAACATTATTTTTTTGGATATTGATACCACTTGGTCACGAAATAGCAAGTTAGGTTTACGAATATGTTTTCGGAGATAGGGAGTGGGAGAGAATAGTGTTTTTTGTTTTCTTAAGTGTGCTCGTACTACGAGTATTACGAGTAGTCATTGGCCCATGGCGTTTAGAAAAGTTCCTTTCCAACGCTTACCACGGAGTCGCAGAATCTGTCACATGATATTGAAAAGGATTGGGTCGAGACGACGGTCTTTTCTAAAACTTACTTTGTTTCTGATACACCAGGACATTCTGACCACTTTCAGCAGATTAAATTTATTTTCTGCTGAATGCATTTTGTTTCGGTGCAACTTCAACGCTATGCGCTAAGTAAGGGTGGCGTAGAAGGCGATTAGACATTATTGAGATATAGTAGTAGCAGTAATGATATATTTATTTGGGTACGCCGACTGCTAAGGTCATGGAGCACCTGCTACAACCCAATGCGTCATAAGAATGATATAAAACTAATCAAATAAGTGTACTACCAACATTATAATAACATTAAGGCGAGAGACTATACGTGTCTTTCATCACTGGCATGTTACAAGATTGGTAGGAGACGAGATTTTCTTAAAAAAGCTACTGATCGGTTAAGGACATTGGGTTTTCGACTAGAATAGAAACAAGGTCTCCCTCAATTGTCGGCCCACCGCGCTCTGCTCGATAGTAGCAGCAGAGATTTTGCTTAGGGTGCGTCGCCAGCTCAGCTCATTTTGCACATATGGCATATGGTTCAAAACTTCAAATACCTCTTAATAAATAGATGAATAAATACATGCATAAATGCATAAACACGTAATATAACCAATAGCCTAAAAAAATTATGCCGCAGCTGTGTTTTGCTCATTAAGTTTCTCAAAAAAATCGAAACTCTGTTTGAAGAGTCAGGATCATCCGCTAAAATATTCCCCAGATTTTCCTTTATTTTAAAAGTACAGAGTGCGTTCCATGAGAAATGCAATTGAATTCCCCGTACCGCTCCTATTGGTCGGAGTGGGATTGAACCACTCGGAGTAGGTGGAAGGGACGCTAAGCTTACCTCTTAAGCTCTTAAGCTTAAGAGACGAAACCGGTCTCAGTGCTCTCCAAGCCCTGTAAGCGGCAGGACGTCGGTTATTGTAAACCACTCCGCGCCGTCCGTACCACGAAACAAATGGAATAGACGATCGAGCAACGATGCGCGATTACTAAGTTTTGTCCTAAACTGAAAAAATCACTTCAAGAGACTATTAAAATGATTCGTTAGGCTTGTGCAGACTCTGCTCTGTCGTACTCACAAGTTTCGAGGTGGTTAAAGGCCTTAAAGGAGGGCTGGGAAGATATTCACAACGAGCAACGCTCTGGGCAGCCGTCAACCAGAAAAACCGACAACAATATAGCAATTGTTGGTCTCTGACCGTCGATTGAGTATCAAGATGGGTTGCCAATGAACTGAACTTGTCGTCTACTGCTGTGTTTCGCATTGTTACTGAAGATTTAGCGATGAGGAAAGTGTGCGCCAAACTCGTGCCCAAGGTGTTTGCCACAACGCGCTACCAGTCCGCGAGTTCCTGACCAAACACCAAGTGCCAACGCCGCCCCAGCAGATTTCTTTTTTCCCCCTCCGATTTAGGCAGCCTTGAAAGTAACCCGTTTTTGGTCCATAGAAGATATCCAATCAGCCGTGACGAAGACCTGGCGAGAGGTCCCCGAAGACGCCTTCCAGGACGCGTACCGGTCATGGCAGAGTCGCTGGAAAAATGTGTCGAGGCCCAAGTACAGTACTTTGAAAAATTTACAGTGTTGGTGCAAATCTGTTCCATAAATTACTTTACAAAAATAATTGCATTACTTCTGGGACGCACACTATATCTCGTGCCCTCAGGTATTTTTGTTACACTCAGTCAAGATATAATTCAATGTCAGGGGTGGGTCACATTCATCAGAGCTAATTTTCTTTTCTTCCGTAAAGAGGAATGATTGGGTCAGGGCCCAGTGCCCTATCCTGCAGTGTGTGATTACGACCTCTTCCCTCTGACTTTCCTTACAGATGAGGGCCACGCCAATTTCACTGACTTTATCCCTCGAAGCTCATTATTGGTGACGTTCCGCTGCACACCCTTCCACCGGCTAAAGACCGAGTTTCGTTCAGTCGTCTTTAGATCGTCGACAGATACCAACATAGAATCAGTCAAGAGCTTGATCAGTGCTCCCTTCACCACTGTGTCGATTAAAGCTGTGTCCAGACTCGTCATTTAGGCACCTTAATCGTCCGATTTGAGGTGGACGCCATCTTGAAGAGTGTCCAAACTCGTTAGGCAGCGAGTAAGGAGTTTTCCTATCCTTAATTTAAGGTACTAAATTAAAAGAAAGAAATGGGAAAATTTTATAAAATAATGCCGATGAAATGTAAAGTGAACTTGGAACCAAGAAAGAACCATTGCGCGGTTTTGCAACTACATCACAAGCTATCTCAAATATCAAAATACTTATATTCGGATATCATCTGTTTATTTCTCATCTACTACATAAATCGCAGTACTACAGCGTACGGTGTCCAAACTCAAGCTGCCTTTCCATTAGGCACCTAAATGCATTCTCCCTAGTGCCTAACGAGTCTGGACGCAGTTTAAAGGCTAAAAACATTTGCAGGTACTTCACACCAGTGCACGATTGCGAGGGTGTATAGTACATACTCTTTAGATCAGACTACAAAGTTACCCAAGGCGGAGATTTGGGGTAGCAAAACAGGATATACTTCGGGCAGGGTAAAATTGACTCCACGGATAAAAAAAACCATAAACACAGTAATCAACCCGAAGGTCGGTTTAGTAGGTGATGGTAGAGATCACCCAGTACTAAGCCCTATACGGCGTGTTAAATTCACACATCAGGGTAGGGGGGCCAGTCTCTTTCCCTGTGCCGGTTATGGTTTCCCAGGAAGACCTGGTACCCGAAAAATCACTTTAGCTTGGGTGGAGCTGCAGGTGCCCAGAGTGCCTTGCCCGGGAATCGAATCCGGGACCCTCCGGTCAGCAGTCCAACGCTCTACCCACTGGACTACCGCGACCCCTGACTCCACGGATATGATCATTAAGACGAACAGGATTGAGCCTAATGGATTTTTCCGGATGGAAGATGGCAAAACCGAAACGGCTGACTTTATAGCCCACTGTTTGTTGTTATCCCCCGATCTCCAAGCGTCCTTCCACTGGTTTAAAACAGAGTTCTGCAAGGCGACCTTAAGGTCCTCCACAGTTTCCGACGTGGAATCGATCTCCAACTTCCTCAGGGCTTCCTTTGCTGCTTTGTCGGTTTTCTTATTGCCAGTAAATACTACATTGCCAGGAGTTCATTCAAAGGATATCCTGTTGCTCTTTCTCTGAAGAGATAAGAGGGTGGAATGGATCTCCTGAATTATCGGATGCATTGATGAGGGTGCCGATATCATTTGTAACGCGCTCAAGGAGTCCGAGCAGATTAGAAAAGAGCCGTTATTTACTTTTATCTCACTTACATCTATCCTAATTGCAATCAGTTAGGCTGTGAAAACACTGCAAAAACTATTCAGTTTTTCCATCAGGACTCCATGGTAGTGCGGGACCACAGCACAGTTACTTGCAGATTACAACTTCGATCCATCGGTATAGATAGGGACAAAGTTGGAGTGCGATCCGAAGAAGGCACTAAAGATTCGCTGGTTAATTCTAAAAACCGTGGATCAAAAAGAATGTTAAAACATGAGTAGTTAGTGACGGATAAATCTTTACAAGCGAAATTGTCCATCAGAAAGCTCCTACGGATTGCCAACGGAGGCTCCTCTGCGTCAGCATATAGGCTATGGACTGGACTGATCCTGAATGCCCCAGTGGCCAACCGAAACCCGGCGTTGTGGACACCTGCAAAGGGGTCTCAAGTAAGACTCTCGTCCTGACGAGTATACTGTAGAGCCGTAGTCCAATTTTGAACGGTCCAAGTCACGGTACAATAAAAACATGGCAATAGCCATCTGCTCCCCTTGTAGAATGACTTAAAAACCTTAAAACATTGAGGGTTTGACGACACCTCTCGCGTAATACGCGGATATGCTCTCACCAGTTTATTTTGAGTTCAAGGATCATTCCGAGGAAACGGACAGACTCAACAACAGAGAGATACCTGCCCTGCAGGCCTAAAGTTGGTGGAACGTGGTGTCTAAGTAGACGGTGGATATGAACGCATTTCGTTTTCTCTGTGGAGTAAAGGAAGCCAGCCGACCAGTCTCCCAATTTATTTTGTATCAGCTGGACTTGCCTGGAGGCGTTTGCGAGTCAAGTCAACCGGTTAAATATGGCTCGGTCATCCACGAAGAGTGACGCCATTACCGGTGCAGTGGTGCAATCCGTCACGTCGTTGATTGCGATGGCAAATAACGTCACGCTCACCACTGATACCTGAGGTACCCCGTTCTCCTGTATGAAGGATCGGGATAAATACTTAGTAGTCCTTACTTTCAAAGTACGGGTTGCTAATAAAAAGGACCAAAATGCCCCTACATCCGTATTTATGCAACGTGTTTAAAAATTTTTACGCCACCCTCTAACGTCAGCCTTCTCAAGGTCGAAGAATACTGCGACGACGTGTAGGCGTAGTAGAGAGGCTTCCTGGATGAAATTATCAGGGAGCACCAAATGATCCACCGTTGATCTCTCCCACCGAAAACCGCACTGAGCTTCGGAAGGAAGGTGTCGTCTCTCCAAACACCAAACGAGACGACGGTTGACCATTCTTTCAATCAATTTTCACAGGCAACCGGCGAGAGAGATGGGACGATAGCTATTCGGGTCATTTTTTTCTTGCCCTGTTTCGGAATAGGGAGCATTACGGACTCCCGCCAGGAGCTTGGGACAGCACCGTCAATCCACAACTGGTTGAGGGCATTGAGGACCTCCCCTGACGCGGCTTCCGAAAGACTGCGGAGGGAAGCGTTGTGGATTCCGTCCATTCCTGCCCAGGTGTTATGGGAGTCTGTGATGACGGACTTCAGTTCCCAGGGCGAGAAGGGTACATTGTAATCTAACAGTGTTGGACCTACACCGAAATTAAGAGGGACCCTCTCCCATCGCCTCTTTGCGTTTACAAAGTCTGCGTCATAGCCTTCGTCACTGCTGTTGGCCCCGAACTGCTTGGCGAATATGTCGCTTATTTCTAGGGGTGAAGTCATCACCCGTCCAGCTATGAGCAATGGCGAGATGACGAATGACCCCTTGGACCCGGAGATTTTCTTGATTCTGCCCCATACCTGAGCGAGTGAGTTTCTATGGTTGATCGTAGAGACGTAATCAATCCAGAAAGCCGTCTTGGCCTGCTTTACGGCCATTCGAGCTCACGCTTTCAGCCGTCGAAAAAAGGCCAGATTAGTTTCCGTGGGGTCTTTTTTAAATATTCAACAGCCTTGTCCTCATCCGGATCACCCTGTCGTATTCCTCGTTCCACCAAGGGACAGGTGCTCGATTAAGGGTACCGGAGGAACAAGGGACACTTGCGGTAGCTGCCGCTACGAGGGATGAACTTAGTGCATCGACGTTGCGCAGCGCGTCGAAACCAGTGTCGTGTTTATAGGTAAAAAGGCGCTTGAATAGTGGGCCAGTGGGCATAGCTGATGAGCCAATTTTCCGGAAGTTTAAAAAGGTTAGGCGAATTGTCTTCATTGGCATTACGCGAGAGGCGACTAACGCCCATTTAGTCGCCTCCCACGACAAGCACGGATGCTGCGGAAATATTTTCTATCCCCCTACCCGCAGGGATAACCATTCCAAGTTATATTTTGGATAGACGCTGCATAACATTACGACAATAAATTTCTTGGCTCCTCAAAACAAAACACAACCTCACATTGGAAACTAAAATAAATCCTTTATTAATTCCACTTACTTCCTTCCTTTCTTCATTCCATTCAAAAAGCCTATCCTTTTCCTACTCCTCCTTTGCTTGCCATGTTCTCCTCTCTACCAGTCTTCAACATACACGTATATCTACCATTGTACGTCAAAACACATCGTACCCATCCTTCCTGCTTCCTTTGGATTTATCCCATTAATCTCTTATCCTCTACTGCCATTCCTAGCCCTTCAAGCTTTTCTGCCATTTTCATCTTTTCCAGCCTTCTCCACACCCACGTTTCAAAAGCTTCAATCTATGCCCATCATCTTGCATCAACATTTGCACACCATAGAAAGCCATGCTCCTTTTTATAGCGAGTATTTTTTTAACATCCTCACAAAGTCTATGTCTTTTCCCAACTCCTTGTGAAAACTTCTTTGCTCAATGTAATTCTTCTCCTTGTGTCCCTACTCTTTTGACCATTTTGGTACAAAATACTTCCAAGATAGGTAAACTGTATCACCTGCTCATTTATTAACTGCTATTTTAATATTTAAATCAGCTTTCCTCTTTCAAAAACCACACAAACTTTGATTAATTGGCATAGATTCTTTTTCAATTCTTATTGCACTAACACCCCAATGCAGTCTACAATGTTTTCAAAGCTAGATCATCCACAAAATAAATGATTTTATGAATTCTCCACTGACCTTCATATCTCCAGTTCTTGCCAAGCCTCTGACCACTTCCTTTATGTATATGTTGAACAGAATGGATGATGATGAACACACCTGTCATACCTATCTTCTTAACTTTGCCCATCATGATCACTCACACCTGGGCAGTCCAAGACATAGATTGTGGGTAGTCTATCTTGTATTTTCTTAAATGAAGTCATTTCTTCTTCCTGTATCATTATCAACTGCTTTCTCAAAATCTACAAAACAAATACATTCTGATTCTACGTTCCTCTCTATCAGAGACCTCATTACTGCCATGGTGTCAAGTGTACCTCTCCACTTTGTAAATCCAAACTGATTATCCCCTAAGTAATCATTTTCCCTCCTCTCCATCCTCATATGGATGATCCTTATTTTCACATTAGCTGCATGCAAAATCAAACCCTATTTATTGTCCCCACATAGGGCTGCCTTTCCCATTTTGGAATAGAAACTAACACTGATCTGATGAAATCTTTCAGCCAAATTCCTCCCTCGTAAATGTAATGAATTAGTCCTATAAAACTCTTTCTTCCACATTTTCCTATACTTTTAAGTAGTACTGCAGGAATGCTGTCCACCCCCATAGCCCTATTTTTTTACTTTAATTCCTTCAATATTTTTTTATATCACAATCAAGTTTGCATCACCCAACTAATCCCCACTATCATTCCCTCTCACATTGCACAGCTCTAAAATATCTTTACTCTCTCTCTTCATCTCCCACTTCATATTTACTAGTTTCCACATCATCAAAATCATACATTCAAGGACCCTCTTATAGTTGATTCAGCCCTCTTCTGTCATCTGTGCTGCTGCTGAACTGAGAAATGTTCAGAGTTGAGGCATGACTGGAAAAGTAGGACATATTCACATTAGCAACACTGTACATTTTAAACATAAATATATACATCAACAAATAAGTGTGAATCTGGTATTTTTTATGCTCCCAAAGCCTCTCACAATAGACATCGGCCCAACTCGAGCAACCAAGTTTGAATCTCGACTCAACAGACAAAAGGCAGCACTGCATACGTCAAGTTGTAGGTTACAGAGATGTGGAGAAATCCACCTCACCCCACCCCCATGGGATAGGTTGCATTTGATAAGAGGAGTGCACAAAGAGCACCTGAGCGTGGGCGAAAGCAGGTAGTTGTAGGATTTGGGAGAGGGGAGGTTAACAGGTTTAGGGGATGCAGGAGGGGCTTTAGAGAATAAAGAGACTGGCCAGACATCCCGGGCACAAAGAACAATCTGTGTGCTGGGTTTGGTCTCAGATTCGAAATTCACTTAAATGAGGCATATTTGGCCGAATCTCATGAATACACGGCATGCTACTTAGATGATTTCTGAGTGTGTATGGAGAATGGTTCACCTAAATTAACTCATGTTCCATACGACCAGTGCAAATATAACCCCTCAATGGAATTATAGGCGAATCTCACCAAATGGGCAAGCGGTTATATTACTCTATAGCAGTCACTACACATTTCAGTGCTTGGACCAGCATCATTCTTGGATCAATCTTGTCCCTGGATTGGTTCCACTCCCTCTGAATGATGAGCCCAATAGCAATGCCACATTTGGCATTCACAATGAAAAGATCGCAGATGGTTTTTGTCAGAATTCTTAAAAATAATATATCTGACATTGTAAAAATAGTTTTTGATGCAAGTAAATGTATTTTTACTGTCTTACACACACATCATCTGCTGAACGATTTCATTGGTATGGTTTCCTCCCCCAAAGGGGCTTGATGCTTAAGTACCATGAGCTATAATTTCTTCTATGCTACAGTAATCACCACAAACATTGGCTTCATAAGTGAGGTTGATGACATTACTGCGGTGCTAAGTAGTCCACACTTAAGGTCAGGGTCATCATGTCCATCCCTTGTGCTGCCTGAGGTTTCCCAGAAAGATTTGGTTCCCAAAAATCACAATTGGCCACAGTCTAGAAAAGTTTCTTACTCTATGGCGTGGATTAAATTGAAGGTTTCTGAAGCATCACCTGGAATCAAACCTTTGCTCTCTAATAAGTATTGAAGACTTTTTCTGTTGGACTGGTAAGCCGTCATTCTTCTGTATTCATGGTGACAAAAAGTAATTAACAACTGTTAAATATAATATGATGAATCGTTTTTATGATCAAATGTGATTTATTACCTTGAAAAAATTCCTGTACCAACCAGCATTTTTACATTACATTAGCATACCACACCCCAAATCATACAAGTAGTATCTTACAGCAACAATAACTGCTATGGGTATACTAAACATTACAAGGTATGGTAGCCACCATTCCTTTTCCACTTGCTTCTTATTATTCACAAGGGGGAAATTTTCCTCCTTTCTTTATACATTCTCTCAATTCTAGTAATATATTAGCTTTTAGCCCTCATCCTCCCACATTTTTTTCCCATCAAATAGCTCCTTTAAATATTCACCCCCAGATATACAAGACAGAATAGAGGCAACATTTGCAGTTATCAATGAGTAGGTATCACTGAGAAGTATAATGTATGCATACCAACCATGTTAATCCTGTCCGCATGAATTACTAATTTTGCAGAATTCAGTAACATTAGTAACTTGAAATGCCAGTAAGGGTGGCATATTATCCTTAAATATATTCAATGATGTTTTTAGCAAAATATTATCATTGTGTTCACACATTTCTTTAAATGATTCCATTTTACCACAGTTTTCATAGTGGCCGAACAAAAAGGAATAATGAGCAGAGGTTACCATACTCTCTTGGGAGAACAAGTAATCTATGAGAAATTTGGTAGAAATTTAATGGAAACCAAAAGTAGAAGCCATGAACTTTGAGTCATGAGATCCACCTTATTTCCACACAACAAAAGAAATTTCCACTCTAAAACAGATAAAAATTTTCTTTTCATGTGAAATTCACAGTATTGCCACAGAAAGTCCATGAAATTGCGACACAAGTATTTCATACTCTATATGAGAATATTTATTCAGAAAACTCTCAATGGAAAAACTAATCATCCTCTCAGGAATAACTTGATTCACAAAAAATTCCGTGCTTATGAAAATTTTACTTCTACTATATTTTTACCAATTTATGAACAAGGAACTACGTCAGTATTTCTTTTATCAGAAAAGAGACAAAACATCCACAGAAAATGTTCATTTCCATTTCCACCATGAATAAATAGTGGAAATACAAAACATTACACCTCCACCAATTCACACAAGTCCCTTGGGGAACATCATGTGGAATCCACTCATGAGTAGATCCAAAAAAATTTCTCACTTCCTCATCTGGTTGATAGTGACCAGGAGTTACAACCTCCTGAATTTTTACGCACTGTAACTTGATCAGAGTAAAATCATTTTTCTCTTCCTGATCTATACACAGGCCCTTTACTCATGAGGGTTTATGTCAGCTACTAAGATCATATGAATACAATAGTATTAATAATATTTATTCCAGCAATTAGTACCTGTAATATTGTTTATTAGCTCCTTATATATGTGTATATTTTCCCATTTCCTGTATTTTATCCATTTATGTCTATAGAAATAGCCCAATACTGACAAGTTCTATTTATTTTGATAATTTTAAACAATAAATGATCATGACCTTTCTCTCCCCTTCTATTCCATCTAGTGTTAGTTCCACCAAAGCATCCAAACCCCAACCAGGTGCACAGTACTAGTAAGCAGTGCCCTTTTGGTTACAAGAATAGGTTCTTAAATATGTTCCTCTCCCCCCTTTACAAAGAGTCCAGAATAGCAGCCTGACTTGCATATTTCTGAGAAAGGTTTTCAGAAAAGTGCTGGGGCTGGCTGTATCAATGAACATACTTATGCTGAAGATTCCAAAAAGTGTGCACCACTCATCTCCAAGACAATACCTTTAGACAATGGAAAAGTATTACAACTTAGACATATTTCACAGTGTTTATTCTTTAGTGCATGTGTATCAACATTTGAGCATTATCAAGTGTGCAGTATGCTCAAAATGCAGCCCATATATGCAAAAAGAGTGAGAGAGAGAAGGGTTACCAATAAAATCAAAAATTACTCTTGGAGGAATAATTCTAGCATAATAAATACACTGTAAAAAAACACCAACATATTCACAATTAGTTGCCCTCATAGTTGTAGCATAGGTAAGTAAGCTGTTGAACACATCCACTCACATATGCCACTTACTCTATTCTGTGTAAGCAAACATTACTCCATCAGATGATGAAGATGATTTTTCTCTACTGTCGCAGCACAATTCTTTAGCACAGAAATTATTTCTGACAGAACCCTTATGTAATTTACCATGAGCCCTTTTCCATTTCCAACTAGGCACATTTTTTAAAAAATATGCTGATGAGAGGTTACTTTTATTAAATATATGATAGTTGCTGCTCCCACTTATGTATTTCTCACGACTAGCAAGGAGCCTTTCACCACACAAAACCAAACCTGTAAGAGAAGGCACAATGGATTAAAGAGGCATAGACAAGTCTTATAATGATAACTTTCTACAAACTTGCCAGTGTAAATGTGAATAAAAGAATTGTAATGGATTCATTAAACATTACTTAGAGTGCTCAAAACATGCCCGTGGCATAAAATAAATCAGCACAACCACATAAAAAAAACTTGGCAACAAATTATCAATGGAAATATAATTCAGTTTTCATTGTCTAGTCCATACAGAACATACACAGTAACATTAGAATATTTTTATTCAATAGTATGATGTAGTGCAATGCTATAGGAGTTAAAGCTAAAGGTAAACATTAAATATATCAAAACTCTACTAACATGATAAAGTCTATAGCATTAATTAAATATATTAATAATTTGTTCAATGGTATTCAATTCAATGTACATCAATTTATAATAGGGAGATAGTACAAGTACAGGGATAGAGCGTTTGACTACTGACCAGACCCAGGTTCAATTACCAGGCAAGCCTCTCTGGGCACCATCAGCTCCACCTAAGCTGTGTGATTTATGGTTTTTATCAATTTATAATTATACTAGTGCACTAGGCTATATGAATGCTTAAGAAAACATAAACGAAAATTTAAACCTCAACTTTTGAATGCAAATAATGAATCAATTCAACACTATGTGTATGAAAATTTAGGTAAAACCTATGTTTTTATGAAAACCTTTGTATTTCAATAAACCAACTTCAACCAAGTTCTTAACTAAGCACAATCTCAATGTTTTCAATATCAATTAAGAATGTGCAAGGAACTATGTAAACCCTTGGTGTTCAATCTTCATTCCAATAATTAGTCTTTCTTAACAAAACAAAATCTTGCATGAAGGATCAATATGTATGATAACACAAAAATTACCATAGAGTTAATGATTTCTCGAAAGTTGTGGAGTACTCAAAAATTGCTCACTAGCAGGGACTATAGCTATAATTCATGGATAATACTTCCTTAACACTTACATGATATACTACAGCCGATCAGAAGCATATAAAATGCTCCTTGTAGCATTTTCACGCTGACTGGTTTCAGTAACTTCCTTTCCCTTTCACCACCTCCAGGAGAGCCCTCTGTGCTTTTGGAATTCTTCTTCAATCCACTTGCCTCGTCATTTGAATAAGAGCGAAGACTGTGATCTGAAGTCTTGAAAACTTTGTCCTCTGCATTATCCAAATCACTTTCTTCCTTATCCTTCATACTTGTTCCATTGACTGAGGGAACATAATTTGATACACAATGAGAGTAGAATTAAATATTCTCAAAAGAAATTGTAAAGTTAGGTCATATGGTAGATTGTTCAGTTACTTTGACTGAAACGTAGCAGGTTCAAATCCTAGGTGATATCTTATTGAGTCGGGCCTAAAATTCAAGTGGTTTCATTTTGTGGCTAGTGGAACCTTTTAAAAGATCTAAAAAAGTAAATTGTGCAGGGCAAACAAAAGGAGGCTGTCATGGAGAAATGATGCCTAAAATTCTATTCGTTGGGACCATTCAAAACTTTTATTTGACAGGTAGAATACCTAAGAAAAGATCTTATCAGGGGGCTGAATGGTGGCACAGAGAAAAGTACTGGTACCCTGCACCCTGATTATGTGAATTTCACAAGTATTAAAACTTAGTTTCGGGTGAACTCTACCCTCAATCCATAAAAATTGGCATTTGGTTTGATTTATTTAATATCTTTTACTTTTTTTATTGATGTGAGAAACTAAATGGTCCATTCTTCCACAATGTACCCAACTAAAATATAGGAGACAATTATAAACACACAAGCCCTAGGTGGAGGAAAAACCCCCCTCATTTGGAATCAAATCTGTGACCTCTGGGTTAGCAGGTGAGGTAAATACCCCACCGCCACTAGGACTGACTGGGTTTATCACTGTAATGATGACTAAAATTATAAAATTAATAAATCTTTTAAAATAATTACATAATTTTAAGCAATGAGATTAATTAATTACTGTTTCGTGAGCTTGCACAAATTTAAGTTGATTCAAAATAAGTTATCTAACTTAGATAGCTGTGCATAGTTTTCATGGTGGTCTATTGGCTAAGATCACATGAGACAAACTCAACCAAGGCTACCCCATTTCAGGACAACAAGGCATATATGACCAATATTCCAAGAATTCATACTTTTGGCATTTGTTCCAGGACCACAGTGCCCATAAGTTTTTGCTACTGTTCTTCCATAAATCAAAACACCTTAGTCTAATGCAACAATTTCAGAGTGTAAAAGTCATTCACCTTGACTGCAATAGCTATAATTCATATTCATAATCCCAGTCATTATAATTCATATTTATAATCCCGGCCAAGGCGAATGATTTTTACACTCTGAAATTATTACATTGAAATGCATAGTAGCGGGTGACTCCATTAAAAGTTACTGTTGCAGCATCTCCTGCAGTTTCTTTGGAACCTTAGTCTAATATTGGAGCGGGTTCCGTTATCAAGATGCCAGAACTCAAACCTGTAGCATGGGTTCTAAAACCCAGAAAAATATTTTTGCAACGTGTACTGCATCTCCTCATGTACCCTTTCTTTTGGGGATTTCCTTAAAAATATCAAGTGTAAACCTTAGTCATTGAGACGTGATGAACCTGAGTGATATGCATTGGGACATTCTCACAATGTCTGTTCAAATAATATCCTAACTTTGGCTGGGGAAAAATATATTTATTCATCTGGAGATCTGAGAACCAATTTCACTTCAAAGTGGTCTATTTGGGATTATATGCTGTTCTCTCTATGGTCAGGTCATTTCATTCATAGTACTCTACCTAATCAAAGACAGGTTTTGAACAGTTCCTAATGACTACTTACTTCCAAGTATCATGAGATATTACTCTTTCTTTACCCTGCATTATTTCTTTCTGCATTTTTTTTTGTAACTTCTGCTAGTTTTCATGCATTCTGGAAATTCTACTCTCTTCCTTCCTCCACCCTGCTTACTCATTGTTCTTCCTTTAATCATGGTCTTTAATATACTGCTATCTTCCAATATTTCCTCCACTTACTTTCTCCACCTTTTTTTGGATTTCCTACATTAACTTTCCCTCTTCACCCACCCTATTCCAAATCTCAGCATTTGTCTTCCTCTCTGTCCAATTTACTTCCTTCATCCTCAAGTACATCCACATCTCAAAAGCCTCCAATCCATACTTATCGTCTTGCCTCAAAGACCATGTCTCAAAACCATAAATCATTTCACTCCAAATTATAGTCTTTACTAATATTTTCTTCATATTTTTACCTAGTTCACCCATCATCAATTATCTTCATCATATAACTACATCTTCTGCAATTCTATGTTAATTCTTCTTTTAATGTCCCCATTTACAATTCCCCTTTTCCTCTAAAATACTACTCAAATAAAAGAACTGCTGCTCTAGTTTATTCCCTCCTACTTAAAAGCTTAACTTAGCTTTCTAACTTTCTTGAGAATCTAATTACTTTTGATTTCTTCTAGTTAATCCACATCCCATACTTTTTACAATGTTCATGTAAACCAATCCACAATAACCACAAACTCATGGCTGTCAGATACAATTGCTTGACCACCTGTAAACCTAACTTGCTTAATCATCCCACCACCCACTTTTACCACCAGTTCAAGCACTTCCCATGCTACCCTTAACACTTCCTCAGCATACTTGTTTATACGAGGGTCATCCGGAAAGTAGTACCCGTTCGTGCCGCATGAAGTGCTGACGACGCGAGTAGCCGCTGGACGAGGTCAGATAGCTTCAGTGGCTTGTCTGCCTTCTCTGAGCCAAGTTGCGTGACGCTAGCATTGCCTGTGTTGTTTCTGTGATTGTTTACAATGTTTAAAAAAATTGAGAACGCCGCCAGTTGTGAAGTGAGGGCAGTGATTAAATTCCTCAATGCAAGAAACGTTCGCCCATGTGATATTCATCGCCAATTAAAGGAGGTGTATGGAGACAATGTAATGGACGAGTCGTCTGTTCGGCGGTGGTGTCGCAACTTCAACATGGGGAGGGGGAACACACACGACGATGAGCGTTCGGAGAGACCGTCTGTCATTACAGACCAACTGGTGAGCTCAGTTGACGAATTCGTGAGGAACGATCGGCGCGTCACAATTGATGACATCTGTGAGCATTTTCCCAATGTTTCTCGAACAATTGTTCATGAAATTGTTAAACACCATCTGCATTATGCAAAAATTTGTGCAAGATGGGTCCCTCGCGTATCTCAATGAGCTGGCGGCGAAGGACTATGCAGCAGGAATACAGAAACTTGTCACACGTTATGACAAATGCCTTAATTTGCTTGGAGATTATGTTGAGAAGTAGTTTAAAGTATCCTCTTTCAAATAAAATTTTTTATGTTTGTTAATATTTACTTTTGTGTCTTTATTTCACGAACGGGTACTACTTTCCGGATGACCCTCGTATTTAAAAGCATGAAACAGCATAATAAGCTACTGTGTCTCACTATCCTGCCAATCACTGCCCACCCCTATTCTCACTCTGCTACTCTTACTTCTGTCACCTGATAAGTTTCATATAAGTCACCTATTCTCCCAGTTTAGTCTCATATTCCGCAACGTCTCCATTAACTTTGTCCACTCCATGGAGTCAAATGCCTTCTAAAATCTACAAAGCATGCAAAGACATCCTGATTTTATTTTATGTTATTCTCAACTAATGTTCTCATCCCTGCAATGGCATCACATGTTCCTCAACCCTTCTTAAAGCCAAGTTGATCTTCACCTACATAGTTATTTACACTTTTTTGTTACCTTTTTTTGATGATTCTTAGTACCTTTTCTGCATGTGAAATTAAATTTATCCTCCCATAATCCTCACAACCCCATTACTCTTTTTGGTCTGAGGGTCAAAATTAACCTAAGGTAATTCTCTGGTCAAATTTCATCCTCATTAGTTTTAAGAATCCCTTCTTTCCATTTTCCTCTAATCTTTTTAATTATTCTATGGGGATATTACCCATCCCTACTGCCTTGTTCTACTTTGTTGGCCTTAACTATTAATTATCTCACTATTTAGTATTCCTGGACTCAAGCTATCCTCTTCTATGTTTCATTCCCTTTCTATTTCTAAACTCGTGGCCCAAAAATCTTTACCATAAAGCTCCTATAAGCACTCCTTCAACCATTCTTGAAACTCTTCTGGTTCTATTAATAACTTCCCTGTCTTCATTCCTTTGGTGTTATAGTTTTTTGGCTGCAACATCCCATTAATTCTCTTGCTTTTTTTTAATTGTGGATACTGACAAAACAGACCTGCATTGACTTAAATATGTATACCCAGGAGCATACAATTTTATAGGCTCTGTGGACCATAGATGTCTAAATATTTTTTAGAGACCCATTGAAAAATTATAGTTGCCTCAGTAAAAAGTTTTATTTGAATGGCTACATTAGAGAGCTTAAATGATATAAATTTATTGTGATTGGTGATTTCTCATCCTCCTTGTAAGATCATATATGCAATTTTCTCTCTGGTGGTTACCCAATACCAAGTGAATCCACCATGTTATGAGTGGTGATTTGGCCTCTAGAGAAGCATATCTATGCAAGAGGTAGGATACATATACACATATCTTAGCATGAACTCTCTTGGGTGGAGTGGAAAGGCAGCAGCATTGTGCCATTTGCGGATAGCACAGTGTTGAACAACAACAAGAAGATTACTTGAATTTCATGTTGGTCAGATGAATAGAATAGGCTAGGAAAATTCCTAGGATATTTGGAGACAATTGTGAATACTCAAGGCATGTTCCAATATTTTTTTGAGATTCTTGGAATATTCTTAAAATAGTCCCCCATTGTTTGAGAGTAAATGGTATGAACAATGGAAGTGAATTTATATTATTCTGTGGGTACATACCTTTATCAACTTTCTCTCTTAATCTCTCATATTCATCTCTTGTCATTTTCGTCAATATTCCAGCCTCAAAAAGCCTAATGATGCTTCATTAAAGAAAAAATATATCATAATTATTACAGTTTTCACAATTACATCTTGATATTAATACACTACATATTACAAATTCAATATACTGTATTCTATTTATTAAGCCATCATAATGTGACTGCAAAGGAATCACACTCATGAAGAGCAACTTCTATGGATTCCCACTAAATCATTTCAAAAACTCAACTAAATTTTCACTGCTTTTCCATGAAAAAAATAACAACTTAATATCATTTTTCCAAAAATTTCCATTCTGTGCTTCTTCCAATTGATACAAAAGATAAATATTATGAATAATTATTGGAAGACTTTGGGAGATTAATTCAATACTGGGATTGAATTGTATATTACCTGCATAATATATTTTATATTCCTATTTAGTCACAGATACTGCCAAAATAGTCTATTTACAAGATTAAATTTCAGTGTAATAATTGATTGTTCAAAGTATAAACACATGAAATATTTTTCTGTTCTTTCTTTAGAATATTTTCTGATGATATGTATGCCATGAGCATGCTCATTTTGGCCAATAGTTCCTTAATTGCAGGTAGGTTTACTAGCTGGAGCTGGCATTATGATGCAAGTCAATGTGATAATTAAAAGTACTTTCACATTAAACTTAATGTTGAATCCTCCCATCCAATTCATACACATGATGATGGAATGGACATTAACAGATGAACATATCCTTCCTTCTTCATTGGTGACTACAGATTAAGTGGCCATCACATTTATAAAATATTACGTACTTACTTTGGCAATGACAACCCAATTAGAAATTGAGAGAAGATAGCATTGGAATCTGTACTGGTCTGGGACATTGATAAATAATTATTTGTGGCCATCATGTTTATTATTCGCAATGTTCCTGAAAAAGGACAGAAAAACCAGAATGCAATAAAACTCACAGCCTATCAAAGTTCTCCCGGAATGGACTGCCAATTTGCATTGCAATCGCGGAGTACCGAGTGAACAGGCAGTCACCCAAGTGAAAATGGTGTGCACCAAATCGTCTTGAGTCAAAGAAGAGTGTCTCCCTTCCAGCAAAGATGGCAGCCATTGACGTCACATCTTGAACCCGTCTCATTCCCTCTTCTACCGAATCGACCAGGACATCATAGCCTCTCATATATTCCCAAAGTCTGCCATATACACCAGTGCCATTCTGAAATAGGTAACCTCAACTTATTTCAAGTTAATTTCATTACTGAAGCGAAAAATCTGAATGCTATTTGGTCATGAATACTGCATGAGGAGCGTAAATGGGGATAAAATTACCAACTGGTGCACAATTAGGATAAAGTAGAAACTAATTGAATCCATCACTAGCACAAGATAGGAAATCACCTGTCTTTCTTAAACCAGGGGATGACTTGAATTAGCCAATAACAACACTTTCCAGTGAGTACTTATCATGCACCATACCCTATTGGGCTCAGGTACAGACTGAAAGGCTGTGCTCATATCCAGGTGATGCCCCTGGATACCCTAAGTTTGATTTTATGAATATAACATTTTTCATGGGAGATTGCAGGTGGCGGAGTGAACATGAATCCCCTCCTTAACCTGATGTGTACATTTCAAACACCATTAGGTTTTCATTTTTTTAGTAACCAACAATCTCTCAATGTTGGTGTGGTTGCCCTAGGTAACCCAATTATAGCCTATTAATCCAAAGATTAAATACTCCCCAGAACAACCATCCCAATAGCCCAATCATTGATTTCACGCATATAGTAGCTTTCTGCAGCTTCTATCAATCTCAGTCATCTTTATGATAAACATATGTTTGTGGCATGAACGCATCATGATTTAAAAGCAGAAGATAATTAAACAAATTTTTTATTCCTGAAAAACTCTAGTGTCTAAATTAACACTTCAGTGAATTTATTTCAGGATTTTAGTATCCACTTCAGTCTCAGGATGTAGAGTGGTGCCTTGAAATATACTTGATTGCTGCCAGACCTCAAAGCAATAGATATAGCTCAGCTTTTTTGTTTAAAATTGGTATTAAAAAAGAGACAAATGCATTGGGTACTTTTCCCCATCCACCCTTAATTTGATCTCTGATAAAATGAAAGTATTAAAAAAGTGGTCATATACATGCCTCAATTCAAAATTTTATAGAATTTCCAATGAATCACACATGGTGATAGAAATCCTTACCTGAAGAAAGCCATGGGATGAACTACGTCTCTCAACCAACAACTGGTAGCCTTTATTTGTCACGGCCTCTTCTAAATCAAAGAGAGTTCGAATAGGTTTCTCTGCAAATGAAAAATATTATTCTAATGTATTCATGTTTATACAGTGCATGACCTGTGAATTAATGTATTTTTTACATGGCAATTAAATTGTATGAATTATAACAATAATGTTTATTGGTTCCTATAAGATATGTTTTCAGGGTGCTTACCTCTTCCACAGCAAATATAAAGTACATGTATAATAATAGGTAAAAAACTGATTTAATAACATCTACTAAATTGAAAAGTTATATAAAAAGAAATCATAAGAATACTTTTGATGCACAGTAAATGAGTGAGTAACTTTATGAGCTGACTGAGACATGGCCACTACATGGGATTTAATACATAGTAGAATCTCTATTGAAACTGATTTCATTTGAAATAAGAAAACATTTGTATGTATATCTACTCTATGGAATAATATCTAATATGCATTGGTAAGAATATATTCACTCCCCTAATCCTTTTGGATTAAAGTTTTAATGTAAAGGTGAAAGGAATATCCTTGTGCCCCAAACAATTTCTACTTTAAGAAAACTAGGCTTTAGAAATGGAGAACTGGAGGAAGAGACTATACGTACATATTTATAAAAGTGGCAGTGGAAAATTTTTTTAGTTCCAAAAACATTACGCATCAATGATTGGGGCTTCTACTGAAGTGATTACAAATAATAATACTGTATTTTCCCATTGATAACACGCGCTTTATCTAGACAAAAATGTTCAGATGATCAGAAAAATGACTATGCGCGTTATGGAATGAAAATTGAAAAAATCCAAACAGACATAATTTTACACACACACATCCAATATAGGCGTATTTTTACACACACTATATATAAGTTTTACGCACATATATATATTTATATACAGATGCGCGGCATCTATACACGTGCAAGATAGCTATAAAGCCCTGGGCATGCAGTATCCATACAAAATCATGACAACTACAAAGTTCTGGGTGCGAGTTGAGCATAAGGTGTGCGTTATCAATGGGAAAGTACGGCAATACCTATATATTAATGCTTTAAAGTTTATTAATAAGTACACCCAAACAGTTAAAATACAAAAATTCAGGACAGGAATATCGTCATATATCAATTTACCAATTTCAATTGAATTAAAATCATGTGTATTATATACAATTTAAATGTATCATTTCCCTTTTAACTTTAATACATCTCATTCCCATGAGCTAACAAGGTTACAGTCAACTGAATTCCCTTCTTACAAGCATACACAACTCTGGCAATAGCATGGTTTAGGGATATGAAAACACATATATACATGCATGCATATGTATGTAGTGCTACATTTCTTGTTACTAAGGTTTTGACAAGGCTCGTGATGAGGAGAATAGAAAAGAAAATTTGAAAAAATAAAAGAATTGAGAGAAAATGAATTTGGTTTTGGAAAAAGAAGAGGATTCTGGCAGAGAGAGTGTTGGAAGTGACCTGATAGATGATTGTTCCTAAATCACAATTTACTATTGCAAAAAATGCATAAATATGGCATTAGGGGCAATGCACATGACTGGTTAGTCTCATATCTTCAGGGCCGTCAGCAGCACGTGGTATTGCTCAATGATGGAAAAAAATTCATCTCTCCTGGTAAAGTTGTATGCCAAGGTGTCCCACAGGGTTCAGTTCTGGGTCCTATCCTGTTTCTCCTCTACATTAATGACTTACCTGAGAATATAAGAACCAACGAAAGGGATGATCCACTCCTATTTGCAGACGATACCAGTATCATACTCACTGCCTCTACAGTCCAAAGTTTAACAAACAATGCTAAACAAACCGTTCAACATCTGAACTCATGGTGTAGCAGGAATCAGCTGAATTTAAATGTGGAAAAGTCCCAACTACTTTACTTTGCTAATAAAAACAAAAACATGGCCACTTTTGCAATTGAATCAAGTGGAAAACTAATTCCCCAAGCGCCCCATGCAAAATTCCTAGGAATAGTTCTAGACGGGCGGTTGTCCTGGTGGGAGTATATATGTCACCTGGGCAAAAAAATGAATACCATTTGCTTCCTTATTAGAAGCATCAGGTTTACCGTAACAATGGATGTCCTCATGTCAATATATTATGCAAATATCTACTCCTGTATAGTATATAGTATCCTTTTCTGGGGTTCTTCTCCGCTTGCAGACACAATATTTAAAATTCAAAAGCGAGCCGTACGGCTAATTGTCAAAGCAGAGCATAATGCTCCTTGTCGTCCATTATTCCATAAATTGAACATTCTACCTTTGCCATGTATTTATATCTATGTATTACTGGTGTACACCTTTGTAAACCTTTCAATGTATGACACAAATTGTGGTATTCACCACTATGGGACCAGGTCTAAAAATGATCTGCACCGAACTTACGTAAGAACTAGAACCACCGCACTAGGCCCTAAATCTATGGGTCTCCTTATGTTTAATAAGCTAAACGAGGACCTGAAATCCAGCACAAACATTTATCTATTTAAAAGAAAATTGAGAGCTTTTCTTCAAAGGAATTTGTTCTATTCTATTAGGAATTTCATGGAACATGAAACTTAGAATAGGCATATGTATTTACATTGTGTATTATTGTATATATTGACGTGTCCTATACTATGTACAATTTTTTTTGTATGATGGTCTCTGGACAAATAAAAATTATTATTATTATTATTATTATTATTAATATATTTACTAGGAGGTGCCCGGTCACCCATGAGTGTACTGAAATTCACCGTTGAAGATTTTGGAGGTCATTGATACACCTGCGGCAATTTTTTTAAGTATAATATTTACCTATTTGAAGGGATTGATTATTTCAATACATAAGCTAAGGATAGGAGACTGATAAAGCTACTGTATTCATAACAAAAATTGATGGTGAGAGAGGAGTGTGAAATGGAAGGGATAAGCTATGGAAGAGGGGTTGACAAGGAGTTATACCTCACTGATGCTTTTTAGTATTACTTCTTATCAAGAAAGATGAAAAAGGCTCTAGAAAAGAGGAACCGTAATAAGTGGAGAATAATTTAAAGTTAAATTATGAAGTACACTGATGATCAGATTATGTTGACAGTCGGATAAAGAGCTAAGGGCAATGATGGAAGGTGTTATAAAAGAAAAGGAAAAGTTTAGAATGAAGGTATATGGCTCATTCAATATGTCCTTAGTAAAAAATAGGCAAATTATTTTGGGCAGATTTTTTCATTTTTCCACATCAACGCCATTTAGTTCAATGCACTTTTCCCTGAGTTTCTCTAACTTTTTAAGCTATCATAAAACTACGATTTTGGATCGCCTAATCTTAAAAAGTTACAAACACAGGACCAGATATGCCATGAACATCATCCAATTCAGCTTTGATCTTTTTAGGGATAAACCTTTTAAATAGAAGTGTTTAACCACTGCACAAATCTTACTTGTTTTCTTTTTTCTAAATACAAAAATTTTGTTTCTTCGGTCAAATATGAAAAAGAAACTACATGATGCATGATGGATATAACTGATACTTAAGAAGCAGTCTAGTGAGAGGTGTGGCTTACTAAAAGCAAACATTTTCTGAAGCTACAAGTTCCATTACTTGGATTTTCTAAGGAATTATTGAATGACCCATGTAAATATCAGCTAAACAGAAGTGATGGATATTGGAAAGGAATAAGGTTCTTCATATGTTGCTTGCAGAGCAAAAGCTGACTCAAGTAAGGTCATTCAAATATTAAGTACAGTGAACTGGAATGGAAATCATATGGAGAAAGTAAAAAGCAGGATATCAATGGAAAGGAAGCTTTTGGAAGGGTGAAAGGGTTGCCGACATATAGGTGAGTTCGAATTGATCTACAAAAGATGTTTTCCAAGTTGTTCGTAAGAAATGCATTGATATATGGATCTTATGCATGAGAAATTAGGGAAAAGTTCTGTTTCATTTCCTAATACTTCTAGTATCACTGCTCCAATGATACTTAGCGTGTTTTGCAATGTGGTTATGGAGAAGAGCTGAGGAAGTTTTAAGGCCAAAAGGGGCGAAGAAGGAAGGTGGGCAAAGAGTGGAATGTGAAAAGGTTGATAATGAAGAGAATCCATCTTCTGTTTACTGATTTGATCAAAGGGGGTAGCTAGAGGGGATAAGAGAAAGGTTTGGAATGGTAACAGATGTGACAACAGAAAGAAGCCACAAATGACCAAGCACGATGCACAAGACAAACTAAAATGAAGGGTTGATACTCCCTCACAAGACAAATTTACAGAAGAAGCTACACCTATTTTAGGAGGACTTACACCCAAAATATGTCATATCTTACCTCTTGCTGGTCTGGCCAACAATGACGTTAAAGTTGCAGAATACAATCCCCCAATTACATAAGTGGCAATTATGGACATTAATATCATAAGAAGACGTGCTTTATGCATTCTACTTGGCTCTTTTACACCTATTTGAAGAATTTTAAAGAAATTTTATTAATATTAGTTACTTTTAACTAATAGGGCCAATAAAAAACTTATTTTGTATAACTTATAATGTATTGTTGTTGAGTGAGTATAGTGGACAGTCGTGTACAAAAATTGCATATACTGATTGCAGAGTAATTTATTTGTTGCAAAATAAGCATTATTCATAAGTATTTCATAAAGTTCAAATCTCAGGATTTTGTTTCCTGTCTCCACCGCTCACTTTCTTTTACCTCTTTAGAACACAACGTTAGTCCTTCACCACACTATCTAACACCTCTATTTTTGCTATCTACTTGTCAAAGCAATTATGAAGTACCTACACTGAAAAATATTCCATTTAATTTAGATGTGAAAATACATCATGACTGGAATTCTGCCATTGCATAGAACAGATTTTTGTGCTCTAGTTTTGTGATAAACACTACATATGACAACAAAAGCTAGTCACACTATAAATCATAGATTGAACAATAGGACAATTCTTTGTACATTCAAGGAAATAGAAATATCAGATATATTTTACTCAATATAGTTTAAATTTCAGCAACTGAATGTAATTATAGCACAATTTTTAAATGTGTAAATTTAATAATGATGACCAAATGTTCAGTGAAAACTCTACCATGTAGCTATCAATTAAACCAGCAAACAATGAAAGGCCTAATAATAGTACATACATGTATCCATGTTACCCATCCAACCTTGAGAAAATAGAAACTTTGGCTACCTACTCTGCCTTAAAAACATTCCTACACTGAACCAAATACAATCTTGAAGAAGTTTTGATGTTTTTGTCTTGTATTTCTGTCTTCTCCAAACTGTTGAGGCCTCAATTACTGTAAACAGCACTGGCCCCGACAATAAGGCAGTGGCAGCAACTGGTATCCAAACCTATCAATAAACACAGTTATATTGGTTACATGCTTAAAGATCTGATCACCTAATTAAGTAATGGAATTAATAGTTTTGTGAGCTTGCATGAAATGACTTTCCAGTATTGCTAAAACATTCAGTGCATTAGAAATTTTTAATACATGACAACTTATGACAGATGAATTCTGTTTTCAATCCTTACTACTGGCATGAAGCTGTTCTTTAAGCCTCCTAACCTGCCAATGGAATGGTCTCACGAGTGCCAAGGCCTCATTAAGGAGACGAGGTGAGTGGGTGGCAAATGTTCCACAATCAGCTAAGGTAGGAGATGAAAAGTCAACAATTCGAAAGCGGTCATAAGTTATAGTCACATCCCCAAGGAAAAAAGAAGCCTCCTGCAATTGGATCAAAAAACTTCATTAAAATTTTCAATAATAAATATTACATTTGAATTCAAGAGAAAAATATTGGGCAAAGGAGACATTAAAATGCAAAGTGGGATTTTAAAAGACAATATACAAGTTATAGCATGGCAAATAAAGTAAATGAAAGCTTTAAAGTAGGAATGAGAGAGGGTGGGAATTATGAAGTATGAACTAAAATCAAATTATGACTCAAGGAAGATGGTTAAAAACATGCACACTACTCTAAGAGTGTCCAAATATCCCAATAAATATGTAAAAATTGCCTGGGCTCATTCAATATTCACACCCACATAGGAGATTACATATAATAATACATAATTACCAAGCACTTTACTTCACTTTACTACACATATATACATATACTTAGTATACCACGTTGGGGTTAATCAGGAGGATAGACATATATACCTTAAAATGCAAACCTTCACTTGATGGCAATTAAATGGGAATCTATACTCAAATCTAAAGGGCACAAGGCTGATATCCATTGCATTTTTATTCCACACCAGTGATAAAACTTGATGACATTTTATAAGCACCAGGAAGTACCCAAATAAGAGTTGATGGAATATATTATTTGGCCATTTGCATTTTTCCAGATAGAATGTGTTATCTACTTCAAAAACTAATATTAAAAATAGATTTGAACTGAAAAATGATAACTGTGAGCTAATCAAAGAAGAAGACAAAAATTTAATGTTCAAGAAATAGAAGTAAATTATTGTTACAGACATCATCCCAAAGGTAATTTTGATAGCTGAGAGAGCTACTCTCATACTCTGGCATAATTGGAATAAAATTTGTTCATTCATATTCGCATTACCTCTTATTGACTCATGAAGAAAAACAAACACTTGAAGTAGACATGAGGATGTTTAGGAAAATTGAATGGAAAGTTACATAATCCAAATTGTAGGATTGATGACTGACGATAAAGGAAAAGTGATAACACCGCCCTTATCTTTGAAAAATAGTAGGGCAAAAATAGAAATTGAAAATATTTTTAAAAAATCCATAACCATGAAACATGAGAAGAAATTCATGATACACTTAGAATATTACAGAGAATTGAATGGGTTTTTTTTAATTATTCAAAAAGAATTCAAATGATGGGCTACCTCTTTAGTTTTCCTCTCATTTCCCTTAGTTCTATAAATGATGGGAAAGAGTCCTTTCAGGAGAACAAAGAAGAGAAACAAAAACTGAAAGTGATTCTCACCCTTCTCTCAATGAGGCCTAATACACCTCTGAAGGTCCCATTTACAGCAATGCCCAGCCCTTGAATTCTCTCAGGTGGATCGATATACTCAAACCTGAAAGAGTTAAAGAAATTCTAAAATGGAGGCTTTTATTAAAATGTGATTTCAAATAAATTTTGTAGTGAGTTTATAAATCTCATTACTCAAATAAATTGCATTGATTATCTACCAAAGTGATGCAAGAATAATTTCAAGATCTCAAAAACTAAGTCCATTATTTCACAATAGTAGCTTAGTCAATAAATACATGCAAAATGTGTTTATGGGGCCTGTACTTATAATCACATATCTAAGGTCACCTACACCTTTGTTAGCAGAAAATCACAAGAAGCAAAAGTGAAGTCAACCTTATGTGATTGACTCTTGATACATGCCTAAGTCTTCATCAAGGAAAAATTATCCACAAAAATGGTATATAACTATCCCAACCTAACTAAATAGTTACCTGAAATTCAACTTTGATGCTAAGAGCTTCAACAGTTGATCATCTCTTCCACCATCAGTGAAAAATGTTCCATTTTCATAAGTCACAAAGTTCCATGGAGGCTTCTGAAATAAATTTAGAAGGTAAGTAATTCATGAAATCTAGAAACATGACTGAAAGAAATTCTATTACTTATATGAATGGCATGTAATTATATAATAAAATTTAAAATCCTTAGGAACAGCATGAGCAACATAAAATTTACATTCCAGATGAATAGTTACGTGAAACCTTGAAGGTTACATTCACCAACAGTAATTTTTTGGTCATTGGTCATCATTTTCATACAATGTACATGCAAAAATCATTGTTTGCCATTTTAATTGTAAACAGACAGTGAATTAAGAATAAAGGGTAAGCTCCTTTAGTGCCCACTAGCATGAATGTTGAATTATCACATCTCCATGAGACAGTATCCCATCACCTTTTCAGAGTCTTGTGCATTGCACATAATTGTACAATCAGAAGAATATTAGAGTAAACACAAGTTCATTTTTCATCCAAAGAATATCAAAGAATATGAGTTGGTCTCTTTATTTTTAAAATTAAACAGTGTATTTTGTTCTCGTAGAGTAAAGAAGTTTATAAGGCATAAATGTACCTATGAATGATGGAAAAGACCAATTTATTGAATGGCTATACGATATGATGGTAGGAAGAACAGAAAGGCTGCCCTAGTAATTACTGCGCATAATTTTCATCAATTCCTAAGTCTAAATGCTCATTACATATTAAACAATTCATTTGATAAGCCTTCAGGCAATAACCTCTAGGAGCATTATCTGATATCTCTCCTTTTTCTGTTTCTGAATTCTGTAAAAATTACATATTAAATGATACTATCACAAAATTAACTTATAACACGCAAATAAACACATGTTAGCATGTGTGATAGCTGCATTCTACCACTGGGTAAATCCTTCATTTATTTCTATCTTTCAATCAATTTTAAATGCAAATTACAGTATTCTTTTAAAAATAATCAACGAATAATTTCACCATAACAGAGTTTTTAGTTGGCACCATTAGTAAGATTTTTTATCAAGATTAAGCCATGTTTTCTTCTCTATGATACAGAATAATTAACAGAAAACAGGTTAGGAAAACAAGTAAGTATGCACCCACAAGTTAAGATGATTAATACTTGGCAATGATTGAGTGGAAGTGGAAAAACTGAGGCTTACATGAAGCACAGGCACAATAAAAACCCTTCCACCAAAATCACTAAACGTGCTGACAGCTGATGGAAAAACTGGAAATCGAAATAACCCCTTATCCTGGTTCCACCAGTTCACCAGAGTCAGTTCATTCTTTCCATTAGACTTTGCTTGATTGTAGTATATTCGGTACCTATGGATTAGAGTATATTTGTCTTACGAGTGCTGAACAAATTGATTGCCATATTTGGTAAAATACAGAAATAATCCTTCAATGTAAAGGAAATGTCTTGGGAATAGAATTTCATATTATACCTGTTGGAACAAAAATAGCATGAAATGGAGTCATTAACTCAATGGCCAGCATTTCTGAGTACAAGTGGTCAACATTCAAAATGAATAAGTATATATAATTCAAGTAATACCACAGCCTAAGAGGAAAAATACAATATGTACCTGGATTTTCTGAAACATAACATTCACTGTAGACAAAGTAAATGTTTAAAAATCCATGAAGTGGGGCCATAATCTACTACTCAATAATCATGGCAGAAATGTAAAACAGACTTTTAATTGTGTTAGTTTTAATGAAAATATCATACTGTTCTTTTGAAACCACATTAAAAAGCCTATTAGCATTATTTTACAAGTAAAAAAGTCATAAAGATTGTAATTTGATTCAAAATGTATAAAAAAAAGTCAAGGAAATGATGTGAATTTCAAAACATTAATTGTTACCCTAAATTACAACATTAAATGTTGATTTACCTAAGGCAATCCTGCTTAAGAAATATCCATGGAGTATTTCACTATGAATGTAAAAAATGGGTTATTAAGAGAAAATAAGGAAAGAGCAGGCAAAAGAAAGGATTAGAATGAACACATATGAAGTTATGAAGAAGATAGCAAGTATGAGGAATATGTGGATAGTTACATTATATGTGCATATCAATCAACAGTTACTGGTAGTATTATGCCCCTATAACAATTTGATGACTCCCAGCCTTCTTAAACAATTTTTTTTGTTACAATTCAAATGGTTTGGTACCTAGGGGGTCCCAGGCTTCCAGGCTTATCAGGATGAAGACAAGAATTGATTTTAAATCACTAAGGTTTTGATCTAGATAGATAGATAGATAGATTTATTCACCATAGAACAGTACATAATTGTATGGGCTTTGTTAAGATTCAATTACATTTATAGGTGCATTAACATTTTCACAAATTCATAGGAATAATAATGTAGATGAAATATATGAATACTGATTTTAATGAAATATGAATAAAGATTTAAAAAACAGAATTCCCTACATTGGCTCTTTCTATGTACTCTTGGATGCTATAAAAAAACATTATTTAAAACGAAACCTTTCAACATTTTTTTGAATTTATTTTCTTTGGGGAGTATTCGTTTTAACTCTTCAGGAAGTCGATTAAACAGCAGTCTTCCTCAAACTTCTGGGGTTTTTTGTAGTACTGCTAGTCTGCAATGGCCGTTATGAAGATTATCCTTACCCCTGGTGTCGTACTTGTGAACATCCCTATTTCTGACCAGTGAAGGGGTTTTGGTGCAGGCATACAAAATCCCATTATACATATAGATACAGGGAATGGTCATGATGGGAATGGTCATCTAACTAACATCTGCAGCTGAACATTAATTTTACCTTCAGTATTCTTTTTATGTACATACAAAGCAAAAGTTCACATCTACAAAAAATATTATAAATTTCAGGTGTGTTCCTCTAGAAATTACTGAAGGTTGACTATCTATTAATTCATAACTTTGTATTATGCTCTGAAAATTAGTGTAGTTGATCATGCATCTATGGATCAGGAGCAATTTTTTTAAGCATAGAATTTTGCAAGAACCAACTTTTATGGTTGATTAGGATTTAATGTCGACCGTCTAAGTTTTACAGCTGAACAAATATCATTAACAATTAATAATGTATGCATAATTGTGAACTTACGTTCCAAGATGATGCTCCATAATGACTGCAATTCTCATTGCTTCCAGAAGATTATTCTTGAATTTGGCACTCACTGGGAATCTCAACCAGTGAAATATGTACAATATATTTCTACTTATTAAGTTGTACTCTTGAATCTAAAAAAAAATTGCGTGAACTTCTGCTCTTTCAGGGGTTATTTAAGATTTTATATAAGTCCAATGAGGTTATACAAGGACTTCAAAGGAGTAAAATATATCAAAACGTGATGTATTGTATTGTCAAAATTTGAACAATTATTGAATGTAAAAGATCTTTAAAAAGTGTATGGCAAAGATAAAACCTTTGAATCCACAGTTGCATTGAATCTAATTACAATTTTGTCTCCAAGACCATTTACTTAATTATGTTTCAGAATGTATCGTGTTAGGCTAAAACGTTCAAAACATAAAAACTTTAACACTTACCTTTGTTAATATCAATTCAGCGGTATGGGCACTACTAATTATTATGCTTGTAGTCATCTGATAAGTTGAATGAGCTCTTTTAATGTACTCAAAAAACTGAAATCAATATTATGAAAGTAATGCTTTGTTGCAAATATTTTCCAATTTTCTGTACTCTCACCCTAAAGATGATCATTAGATGAACAATTAACGGCAAATGATAGATTTCATCCCACTTACAATTCTCAATGTTACACTAATATATCTTTAAGGATGACAATTCTTTAATTTCAGTCATCTAAATTAAATAATATCTCATGTATGCGACTTTAATGGATAAACACTTTTTTAAATCATCAAAAATTGTGCATAAAGGAATTACACTACATGAAACTCATTTCTAAAGACATAAATCGTTATTTTTCTTCATGTAATTTACTCAACTTATCCCGAAACAAATGCTTTCTAGATAAGTTTTACAGAAAAATGCTTATCAAATATTAACAGTAAATTAAACATTATTACTCTATGGTCTAATTATTACAAATATTTTTCAATTAATGAATGCTGTATGACTAAAATCTTGGACTTGTAGTTACATGGGAATAAACTTCGTAGAATGGAGTGACACAAAGATAAACCACTTAGTAATATTCCTCACTTTATTGAAGTACCTTGACCAGTTCCAAAGTAACAATTGCATCATTCTCAAGAGATTTTGACCTCTTGAGAAAAACTTGATTGCCGAGTCAAAACCAGTTGAGGTAACCCAATAAAATGTGGAATTTATAGAGTACTTTATTTATCGACATTAATTCACAATATTCCTTTTTAACAAAGGGATATGGTCAGGTAATACATATGGCAAATCATCATCAACCATTTAATTTTCAATTCACATAAGCATGTGAAATTTTCCAATAGTAACTTAGGGTAAATGCTCATGTAGTGTTACCTTCCCCTGTTCCTCATCAGTACTTATCTGGTAAATAGCTAGTGAAATATTAGACTTCTGAAATAACTCAATAGCGAACATTAATTGATCAGAATCTGAAATAAGTAAAATTTTGAAATCAAAGGCAAGCTATCTAAAAAAACATCTCTATATTTTATTCATTTCCCTAGGTTGAATGATATACTAACCTCTAACTCCTTACCTGAAGTCTCGTCATAAGCCAGAGTTATTTGAGTGTTTGGAATTCCAAATATTAAATCCCTTACAGCAAAAGGCATGGTGTATGAGATTTTATCTTCACCATTAGCAAGCCTAGGGTCAAAATCTGCCATAGCCGTCACAAATGTACCTTTCAAAAGGCAAGCATTCCACATACATACTGGAAATATAATCAGTGGACATCTTGAAATCAAAGTCATTCAGAAGAGTCAACATCTAAATTGGTGAGTATATGTGCAATATATATATATATTATTATACTTCATTTCTACAGCATATATCTGTATTTTGAGTGGTATCATTCTGGGAAATGGTTAAGATATTTTATAGCACTACATTGAATAGTTTTTCAATTTTTAGTTATATGCATTCAGTAGAGAGAAAATTGAAATGATTTTTGTATACATTTTCCATTTCCATTTGTGCTGCTATTACATATAATGATTGCTGGATGATTCAAATAATATGGATTTGTGGATTTTTATTTTATTTATTTATTTATTCAGCATGACTCCGAAAACAGCACAGTTTGGCCTTTACATCGAACTATTAACAATGATAACAATGGTCACATTTACAAACACCCAAGCCCTAGGTGGAGGAAAACTCACCCAGGCGGGAATCGAACCCGCGACCCTTAGAATGGCAGACGAGGACGTTACCCCGCCGCCACCGCGGTCGGATATTACTGATAATAGATCTTTTAATAACTGATTAGTTGAATAGTATTGATTTTGGATGAAAATTAAATCCAAATATATGCATGAACTCCAGGGAAAAATTGGAAACTGTATCAGCTATTCACCAAGCTAGGTAACTCAAAAACAGCCAATCAGGATTCAAATATAAGTAATATTATGAAAACACAGAGTTTTCCTGGGGGTGGTTATCTGTCTCAGATTGCATGGCTTGCAAAAATTCAAAACTATTTTACATCAGCTCGACAATTAATTGATTTGATAGTTACCAGATGATGTCAGTTGAACATCTCTCTCTTTTCTACTATCACAGACTGATGATCTTAAGTGTAAATTTTATATTGTGCCATTTTTCCGCGACATGAAATGGCAAAATTTTTCTTGCACCAAGATAAGCAGCAAAATTCATCATCAGAAGAGTTCTACCTATTAAAGTCAGATTTTAAACAACCACTAATGAATATTCTGCATTACATATCATGTAAAACCTCCCATTGTTTGCTCTAGATCATTTCCTTAACAAGCTCTTTGTATTCTTCCAGTCATCATACCACCTAAAACCCCGATTCTCTTCCTTCCTTCACCTTGTGTGCCAAACATTTTCCCTTCCATCACTCTTATCAACACCCCACCAACGCAAACTATTTTCCCAACCCACCTTTTCTTCTTTCTTTGGATTTTACTGAGCATCTTCCTCTCTTCTTCTATCATATTTAAAACTTAGCAGTAAATCTTCTTCTGTGACATTAGATATGATAATATGCTAGCTACTGAAAAGGCAAGGTAGTGAAAATACCAAAAATATAGCAGTCACAGGGTGATATTTTTACATAATATTTTAGTTTCCATATTTATCTTCAATTACTCGCTAACAGAATACCTAGCTCAGTATTTTATGTTAATGTGAGTTGGCAAAATTCTTCACATATTGGATATTTAAGAATTGCATTCAACTTCAAATTTAAAATAATGCTTGCAGAAGCATATATATGGATACTGGATTCTTGGATTTCTGAGATTGCTGCCTTAAAAATGTTGCATACATGGTGACATTTGGAACCAATAAATTATAAAGCAAGCACATTTATATGAGGAACAGACTGGCCAACATACAGTAAAAAAACCTGACAAAAAAATCATATTACATTCTAGGCTGACTTGTATCGAATGTTCTTGCAATGAGAGTACATACATGTGAAAAAGTCAATTACCCACGACCCAAAGCTTTCATAGAGGACATGCCTTAAACAAGTCTCAATTCTAAAGCCTTTTTCCAAAGATTAAATGCTGAGTAAACATATGTATAAAATGAATCAAATACTAACTACTTCTATATGCTGGTTAATGATATAGGCTTCAAAATGTTCAGATCCCTTTTTTATACTGTATGCCTCTGAAGTACATTAAAATGATAAAAAATCAAAATTTAATATGAAGTTATTAAGATATATTATTAAATATAGAATTTATATGTGTATAAATATTATTTAATATAAAATAAATATATTAAGAGACACTATTTTAGAGCTTTAAGAGACCACACAGTTGCCCATATATGTATCTGGAACTAGAAGCCTAAAATTCTAATTTCTAGTAATGACTTCTTTACCTAATGCAATACTTTGGTGAAAGTGCATTTGAAATATTCAATTAAAAAGGGATTGCAATTTATCATATATGTACAAGCTGAAGTACCCATTTTCAGCGGAGTATTTTCGCAACTTGTCTAAAAACTGGCAAGAGCAAAAAGAAGGAAATGACCAGTATCTTCTGCCTGTGGCATGGCCTGCAAAGTTTATTATTATGTAGCTGCTTGGGAAAAAGTGTGTTCATTAAAACTTACATTCTAAGACTCGCACATTTCTCATGTTTACCTATTGCTCACCGAGGTTTCTACGGAAATTGTTTTCAATGTTTAAATAACTAGGTATTTAATTTACTAGGTATTTAATATACAATGCATTTTATTAAATGTCGTGTCAAAACCTTTTCTTAAGCAATCATACATACATTCTTTGGTGCCTGTATCCTTCATAGCACCTAGCTTCTCCACGCTTACCTGTCAAGCGTATTGCATAACGATCCATGCAATGGAGGATGGCAATACGAATATACATACACTATTGGGATACCTTTTATCTAAAACGGACAATTAATCCAACATTTAATTCAAATCCTTTGGTTGGCTGTGTTTACAGAAGACAAGATATTAGCATGTGCAACACGAACCGTATACTTATTAGAAAACTTGGATATCCTCCAGTAGTTTAGATAACAGGCCGAACTTTGAAGAGAGATACCCATAATTTATATAGTTTTCTGGAGATTGACACTGAAGAAACCATAGAGGAAAAGAATCAATCATGAGAAGAAGGAATTGGAAGGCGTCAGTGTTAGGAAATATGAAGGAATGAAGAGATTGATAGATGATTGGATATCTTAGAGAATTACTACAACCGGATTGTGTGACAAAGAGAATTGGATAACATCGAGATAGAGCTCACTTTTTTCGCAGTGAAGTGGAAAGTTTGTCGTAATTGGAATATGTTCATTGAGTAATCGTATTTTCGATTCTCCAACCGGATTTCATAACAATTCTGCCTCTCCGTTGGCAGGTGAACGCACTCATCTCAAGCAAAATACTAAAAAAGTAAAATTAGAGCAAAAAAAACTTGCTTATACTTACTCAAAGAGAGAAACTCAATCACTTCGTGAATCCAGT
Organism: Hetaerina americana; assembly: GCF_022747635.1. Taxonomy (NCBI): domain Eukaryota; kingdom Metazoa; phylum Arthropoda; class Insecta; order Odonata; family Calopterygidae; genus Hetaerina; species Hetaerina americana. The sequence goes on along the minus strand of NW_027287538.1, from coordinate 22,997,481 downwards.
GGAATGTTAACATCAGCGGAACCTTTATTGCGGTCACTCGGAAAAGGAAATTAGATAAGGCGTAGTTTCACAAAACAATCGTTCCCAGCGGCCAGCTACCTCCGTATACCATGTGTATATAGCATTTACGACCCGACCGCACCCATCTTCATGGTTGAGACCTTTTAGTCAGAGGGTTAAACCTTAGAGACCTTTGCGTGACTTTTATGATTGACGGACACGTAGCGTAATGACTGGGGAAACAATTACCCACTTATTAGACACCGTCGACCTTTGGTCGATAGATTCAATCATTACAGCCAAAGTAGAATTCACGCTAAACCTAGCCGTTCTTACCTATTCCATAAATATCCACATCCACGAGTAAAACCACCATTTCCCCTCGGTAAACTGCTACAGGTGATTGACTCTGAGACGAGACGTCGACTGGTTCGTACAGTAGTAGTTTTTACGGGAGGCGACCGACAGCTAAAGTCATTTGCGCCACTAAGGGTGGATGGGTGGAGAGAAACACGGCGTCGGCGTTAGCCTACTCTTGTCAAAAAGCGCCAAGAGGAAACGACGACGTCGTACTCACTCGAAGTACTCCCCACAAAACTATTTGAGGTGCTTTGTGGAGAGCACTTCGAGGAAGGACGACAACAGTCGGATGAGGTGTTTAACCGAGGACCTCTTGGCGCCTTTCGATAAGAGTGAGCTAATGCCGAAGCCGGGTTTCTCTCCACCCTTCCTTTCCCATCAATCCCTAATCGCGCACATTAGCTGGCGGTCGCCTCCCATAAGTACTACTGTTGGAACCAGTCAACGTCCCAGATAAATAATTATTCACCACTAAATTGATATAGAAAAATCAGATACCCACGGGAAGTTTTCTTACACGCATGTTTATCTCATAGTTGCAATCAGTCTATCCTATTCACAAAAATCACGTAAATAAATTCCGATATAACATTGAATTAAGTTGTTCTCAAATTTTTTTACAGTAATTTACGGAGGCATAATTTAAAAAGCAACCCTAGGAGGCACTTACAAGCGATCCAGACAGTATCAATATATCTTGTCAGGAGTGAAATATACAACCAGATATAAAAACACGGCAATTTACATGGGAGAGGAAATTGTATCAACTTCCTTCATTTTACAAGCACGGAGAGATAGCTCTTAAGAACAAATAATTAAGCATACTACTTGGGTGTCGCTCTAGCATTGAATAACTCGATGAAAAATCTTTAGAAATTTCTGTGGTGCATTTATTTTCAATTCAACTCTGTTGGTTTAAAATTAGCTGCTAATGATCTTCGGCGCATACAGAAAGTCATATTTAATAGCACACACACGTCATATAGAGCACCAGAGCATATCAAATCATGAAGAGACCGTCCATAAATTGTGCAATACTATTTTCAGTTTTTTTTAATCCCTTTAAAATGGTAAACCCGATTAAGAGAAAGTTATTGAAATTCTAATGTGTCGCGTGAACACAATGACTCGAAAGGATTCTTAGGTTTCTTTTTGTGATGTCAAATGACAAGGGTGTGAATCGATCGGCAAACACTCTAAGGGCACGGTTCACGATTAGAAGTTTTTATGAGCGTCTGTTAATCAGGCTAGTTGATATGATGGGAGGAGTTCGTTCCAAACCGCAAAGGAAATCTTAGATTCAGGCGGGTGGTCGTATATCACGCGAACTTTCAGCGCTGCCCATGAATCAGTTGTGCGCTCATTCGGAACGCGTCACTGAATGGTTGAATGGCGGATTTGAGTGTGTTACTCCCCCTCTCGAATATGAAGATTTGAGAAGGGTATTTGAAGGAATTCCTGGCGAGTTCAAAGGTTCTGGGTACCCAAACTTCATGCCACTGCGAGCTACACGCATAGAAATCTATAAGTACATGAGCCGTAATATTTTTTTGGTAAAAATTAATGCCTGCACGTCCCAAATTTCCTTCAGAAAATATTACATATTTCAATTTTTGGACAATACATAACAATGTAGTGAAAGACAAAAAATATATTTATTGTTTCTCAGCTAAATAAAAACTAATAATTGAATTAGTGGGTTTTTAAAAAGGTACATTATTCAGTTGGATAAGTTTCTACTTGTTTTACCAGGCATCTCAAGTAAGGCTAGTGATTTGCTATGGCCATATGCAGTTTTAACATAAGAAGTTAATTCTCAAGCAAGGCATGGTGCTTAGATTTCATGAAATGCAAAGATGAATACAGAGATCCACAGGAATCAGTTCAGCCGAAAATCAAGGTAAAACGGCAAACAGTTCCTTAAATTGGGACTGATTCAGGAATTAATTCCCAAAATTCAATTGCTGGTATGGATGCTTTATGATGCATTTTCAAGGCTTGATCTTCTTGAATTTCCATTAATTCTATTTCAGCATTTCAGTAAGCACCGACTGAGAAATCAGAAACCATCACAATTTCAATTGAACAGATTCAAAAAAATGCAATACTAGGTTATAAATTCTTCAAATCTCTAACTAAAATCTAATACATTTACACTTATCTTGATATTATTGACGTTTTTCATTTTTTTTATTGCAAGAGAACTTGTAATCACCCTCAGAAAATGATTGAATGATTTATCCCTATTTCTTAAAGCACTAAGTTTAAAAATTGCAAATATTCCATCATATTAATTTGGCACATCAAATCCGGCAACCAAATATCATCCATGAGTTGTGTATATGATTTTTTTCCTTTTTTTAAAAACATTCAAGTAGTACTACAACTCTATTAGGTGCCTGATAAGTTGACTACCACCTCACTATACAGAGCTGTCACATTTGAAATATTTAGTTACCAGATGATGACAATGAATTATGCAATGAAGAGGAAAAAACTTGGGAATTCCAGGATTCCTTTCTAAAAGGCCGGCGAGATCTGCATTTCTTCATTACATTGAAGGTACACCATCAGTTGCTATACCAACAAGTTTGTTTAACGGCATATCAAAGTTCTTCAGAATCATAGTAAGTGCATTCTTGATATCAACGTCATGAGTTGATACTTTGAGTGCCATTAAATGTAACAACTCTTCTTTCATTATTACACCAGCAGAAACATGACTAACAAAAACAGCCACCTGTACATTATCTTGAACATTTGCAGACTGGTCAAGAGCCAAATCGAAGGTGAAAACTTGATTTTTGAAAAATATGTACCTAATTCTGCAAAATACCTATTACTAACAACAGTAGAGATTCGAAATGGAGGCTGAAAAATAACTTTTAAGTTAAGAAAAAATTCTGAAACCAAATTAAAAATATTGATAAATTACCTCATACTTATAATTCACTGTTGATAGAAGGGAGCCACATTCCAGAGACCACAGAGCTGCATGTGGTTCTTGAGCCACAATTTGGTCACCCTTGATATTAATACTCCATTTTAGTCTTGAAACCAAATATTTTTATGTCTACAAATACACTCATGGATAAAAAATATAAAATATTTTTACGAATTCAATTTTTAATATTTCTAAATTGAAAATAAAAATTTATGCTAATAGACTGTCAAATTTAGTTGAAAAGGTATGAAACAAAAACCACAGTTATCAATGAATTAAAAAGAATGGTAACTAGTGCCATGTGAATATAATGGGAAGGATCAATCCCAGCCATACTCTTAACAGTGGGCAAAGGATATGGAAATTGGAGGAAAAATAAATAAAATATGTTGCTCATAAAATAAACTCATGTACCATGACCAGGGCCCCATCTCCTCATCCTTATTCTCCTTAGTAAAACACCAGAATTGCCACTCAAAAAAATTCTACCTTTAATGACTAGGCTTACATTGTACTTAATTGACCATTATCCACACAACGGCTTCCTGCTCCCCCCCCCCCCAAATAACAAAATCCCCAACGTGACCATTCCCCACACCTTCCCCCTGACATTTCCCAAAAACTCCCTCCCCTACTTTTGACTGTTGCACCACACACAAGATGACATCACTCCTTCTCAGAAGAAGACTGCTTGACAGTCGAAACACTGTGTCAGTTTCTGGGCACCTCCCTTACCTTTCCCAAAATGTGAGTTACAGGACTAATGTCAGAAGAGATTCCATGGAAAGCCTGTTTGTGTGAGTGAGATTTGCAAGGATTAGGGGGTCTACGCATACCCAAGCAAGTGAGTGACTGGCAGGCAACTGGCACAGGGATACATTTCTCATAAGCCTTGGGTGTGTGAGTGCTTAAGACTAGCAAGGATAAATGCTATTTAGCACATCCAAGCTAGAGAGTGCGTGATTAATTTGCATTTATTTTGTTTTATTTCATGTGATTGGTGAGCCGCTGATGCAGGGAGGAATCTCTCGCAAACCCTGTCTGGGTGAGTGCTTGATAAGGGCAAGGGTCAATGCTATCTAGTACACCTTAACCAGAGCATTTTGGTTACCATATTATGTTTTGATCGTTTGTTCTGTTCTAATATACCTATATCATCATCTTATTTTTTAATTTATATTTCCTCTCTAATTTGCCTCACCATATCCTTTGCCTACTATTAAGAGTACGGCTGGGGTTGATCCTTCCCATAATAAACACAGTAAAAACCTAAATGTTGGTTTGATTTGGGAGGGTAGAGCTTTAACCAGTACTAAGCGTAACAGCAGAAGAAATTCATACATGTGAATAATAACAAGGGGCCAGTACCTTTCCCTGTGCTGCCAATACTTTTTCAGGAAGAATTGGTACACAAAGAGTCACAGAGCTCGGGTAAAGATGGCCCAGAGGCATCCCATGGAATCGAATCCAGACTCAGGTCCCAGTGCTCTACTCTCTGGACTACCTCATCCTCTATCCCAAGAAAATGAAGTTGCAAATATCAATGGATAAAAAGAGACTTTCAGCAATTCCAAAATATCAACAATTAGAAAAATATGAAATAGATCAAACATGACACATCATGTAATGAATGAATCATATACAAACACAACATATCATGTACAAAATACCACTTAAAATTCCAAATAAAAATTTCATTTCATCTGTGCAAAAATATAATCAGCCCAAGACACTTATCAGCCTGCACTAGGATAAACTAGGCCCGGGAGGTTATACCTGTATTAGAGATCCCCACACAACAGGCAGTTAATCTAAATGAAGTGGACAGCAAGAGAGTATACAGAATAATGAATCATGGGGAAGTTTCTTCCCAACCTGGTACCAGAGTGCATACATAGCCATCTTTTAGCCAAAACCTAGTGCTTGACCCCATGAGGAAATAATTAAAACAACATATGTAAAATTAGCTCTAATGAATCAATGAGCAGTTCCAATAGAGAAAGTGTTACACCTACTTCTCCAATTCCCGCAGGTAAATGTTCTCCCCATAGCCATCACCAAGCCACTCTACCCTGACCATGCAGTACCTCCTCCTAGTCATGATATGACAACAGGGGAATTCAAGAATCCCAAACTGTAAACATGCATTGTCACATTGTAGGCAGACATTTTGTGCCTTGACAGTTTTGAGCCAAAACTTTATGTGATAGCCAGGGTCTCTGGGTCGATCCATATTACCCTAATATTTGATATGCAGCAACTGGGTGTCAAGTTTCTTCTTTTCATTTTTACACATCACATTTCAAGCAGACCTCTCTCAATTCAATAAAAACAATGAATATGTCCAATCGAATCATACAGTACCGCTAAACTCAATGTATCACTCCCATCTATTCAACTAGCATTCATATCAAAATAAATAACTTGGCATGACAATCATTTCAGTAGTATGGCCAGGCCCTGTAGTGATTAATTCTTCATTGACCCCCGAAAATTTGGCTTGCTGAGAATTTTTTGTCTTCATCTACCTTCCGGGAGTGAGCAACAAACAATGCAAATCTCTGCATCATAAAAATTAAGTTCATTTCAACAATCACACATCATAGAAAGGAGTAGCTGTGATAAGTTTATCAAGGTCGATAATAAGAGCAATGGGATGCCATTTAATGTGGGGAGGGCCTCACTTCAGTACGAGAGAATGTAACTTTAGAGTAAAGGGATTGAACATGACCAAAAAAACAATATAATGTAATTAATGGCCAGCTGCTTTTATTAGAAATTGATGGAAACGAAACGGGATCATAAGCGTTTCCTATGAACTTACCTGAGATTGGAGTTCCATTATTTGATAATTTTGTACCATACAGTCTTTAAAACCAAAAACACAGTAATCAACCCGAAGGTCAGTTTAGTAGGTGATGGTAGAGATCACCCAGTACTAAGCCCTATACGGCGTGTGAAAATTCACACATCAGGGTAGGGGGGCCAGTTCCTTTCCCTGTGCTGGTTATGGTTTCCCAGGAAGACCTGGTACCCGAAAAATCACTTTAGCTTGGGTGGAGCTGCAGGTGCCCAGAGTGCCTTGCCCGGGAATCGAACCCGGGACCCTCCAGTCAGCAGTCCAACGCTCTACCCACTGGACTATCACGACCCACCATACAGTCTTTAAGCAATGAAATTACACGTAGACAACATTTTTAAGATTAAAACTAGGATAAAAGCCATTTCTTTCCTAGTAATAAATCAAATGGATATTATATGAATTCTTAAAAAAATAAAATGAGTTCAAAAAAGGGGTTATTTGAAACCAACTAAACTTGGCAAATTAAGGCAGCCAAAAATACATTGCACCTTAACTCTATACAATACACAGATTTATTATTCCTAGCTTAAGCAATTGTATAAATTCATAAAAAGATTGATGTATCTAGTCATGATTTCACCAGTATGCCATATTTTTGCCATTATTTACTGGGTATGTAGCATTATGAACAAGTGACTTTATTTTATAGATAGGGATTCTTGATGGAAACTGCCTTTAATTAAGGTCTTTGTCTTCTATTCCCTCCCTTCCATTAAAATATTGGCTATTTCTACACCTTCAGATTCAACTTTTTGGAAAACATTCATCCTGAATGAAAAACCTTTTTCAGAACTTTTTGCATTATGCAATTCTTTATAAATGACATCATTATTCTGCCCATTTTCATCAAAAACTCATCTCTAGCACACAAAATCTCTTTGCTCCATGTGAACATTTTTCATTTTTTTTTTAAGAGATGCTAGTGCAAGGACTTGAATGGGCAATTGCTACAGCGAGACTGAGTGATGCACAAGCTTGCCCATCAAGCTCAGGTTGAGGGAAGCATGAATATGCACAGACATGTTCAAACCTAGGTGGCAAGATTGCTGTTTGCCGGTAGCGGCAACAGTCTGGTTTTTTTAAATTTCCACACCTCTTATGATGGACTTAGCAATAGGTGTTTCTTTAAGAAACTAGTTTAATATTACAAAGTAGACAGTACTCGGTGCTCAATCATTGCAGATAATATATGTTTTGAAATACACTTTGCAGTTTTTTTTATTTCTTGGCAATCATTGTTAATGGTTGAGTATATAGTTTATATATTTTCCCTATCACTTTGTCCCAAGCAATATTACTATTCTGACCCATTCATGGAGGTACGGCCTGGTAGGCTAAATGGTGGCAGAAATACTTGAAGTGAGCAAATAAAATTCTAAAAAAAACATTTCATTAGAATCCAAGAGTGTAAGAAATAATATTTTAATAAAAAAGAACAACAGAATTCTTATTCAACACTTGTATAAGAATGAACATCACAGAAAACTACCTGCTACCCTAAAATCTTGAGAAAACACACTCATTTTTTAGCTCTGGTTCATTATATTATCCATATAGCTCTGTATTGGATACAAAGTTTATATGGCCCATAAGTTAGGCGAGTTTTGTATGAAAAAATGTTTTGCAGGAAGTGAATCCATGTTTTACATATCTGAAGAAGCAAATTAAGATATAGTTTATTTTGTATGGAGTGAAGAGACTTTCATGACTTTTTTCAGAGTAAGATGTCTATTAGAAGAAATATGAAATTTTCAATGGGAACTTCATTGTAGAAATTTTATTTTTGTCAAAAAGCAAAACACAAATTACTTTGAACAAGTGTCAAATTGTCCCTAAGTTTCAGTTATGAAGATTGCTAACAACTGTTAATTATTTAGATAAAATTGTTTCCATTGATAAAATTAATTAATACATGCTCCCCAAGAAGGATTGTACCCACAATGGCGTACTCTTGTAGCAGGCATAACTATCTCCCCAGACATGTTAGCAGTTGTATAGAAATCATATCAAGTAGTCTCCATTGTCTGCTCTGGCTCCATAATGAACTACCTACTTTACCTAGAATCACAATCTAAGCAAACTGTGCTAACACATAGGTAGTGTGGCTAGCTTATATTGACCTAAAACATATGAGGTTGCAAAACCAGCCTGTACTGTCTCATCTGCTGATTAATGGAAATAACTTGTGCAGGCACTTTCATTGCGGACCTAGCATACCTCCTGTTGCTCTTTCCAGATCTCATCCTGCTTCACTTGCAGTTATTATCCATCACTATGCTGCATCATAAATTTTATTTCATGTTAATACACTTGAGACATGGAAGAATAGAGAATGGAGAAGGTGAAATGGACAGAGAAGAAAACAAATGAGGAAGTACTTGGTATGGTGGGCGAAGAGAGGGGTTTGTTGGGAGAAATCCTATGAAGGCAGGAAAAGTGGATGAAGGGGCTATTGACCGGCAGCGGGATGTTGAAGACTGTAATTGAGGGGAGAATGTTAGGCAAACGAGGAAAGGGAATGAACAGGATAGGGATGTTGGACGGGATGAAGGGAGGAAGAAAGTACTCAGAGCTGAAGAGGGACCTGATGTAGAGTAGGATGTTGTGCTTTGCTAGGGGTCACAAATTATTTAATTAGTAATTATGTCCATCCAAAAGCCTACATTAACCGGTAGATTACCTAATAAATAAAATAAAACTAGAGACATACAATGACAAAGGAATATAATTAACAATGTCACATTTCATGTTCTTGATTATGTAAGATGTTGACCCAAAAATCCGTGGAATGATTCAATGGCAGTTTTTCCTTTGGAGGGGAGGAGACCTTTCAATAGGGGTGGGTTCCCTAGTTTCAGCAATGTATACTAAAAAACCATAAACACTTTAATCAACCCAAAGGTCCGTTTGGTAGGTGACGGCAGAGTTCACCCAGTACTAAGCCTGACGGCGTGTGAAATTCACACATCAGGGAAAGGGGGCCAGTGCCTTTCCCTGGGGCAGTCATGGTTTCCCAGGAAGATCTAGGACCCAAAATATCACACATTTTGTAAAGCCGAGGGTGCCCAGGGAGGCTAGCCGGGGAATCAAATCCAGGGCCTCCATTCAGTAGTCAAATGCTCTACCCCTTGACTACTGCAAACCACCCAACATGAAATATCACCACCAAAATATTTTTCATATATTTTCATCAATGTTTCTGCTTTGAGGCATTGTCAACAATTGCTAATGCTCACCTAATGTCACCAGGGTTTTCCTAAAAATTTGTTAAATCATAAATAGAATTCAGAAAATGATGCACTTTTATCTTTTTTACATATACATGGATGGTTTTTTGAAGGTTTATTATACACCAGTTGAGGATAGGAGAACTAAAGATAGAAATAATCAAGGGAAAACAAGGAAGTTTATGTGATATTATGACCATAATGTGTAGTTTCTAATCCAAGACCTACCTTAACAGGCACATTTTCTTGATTGAATACTCTGTTTACATGGTACTGCATATAAGCATTCATTCCTTGGAGCCTTTTTCTGATTGACCAGCTTTGTGCATATTTTTCCTAAGTAGCTGGCCAAAAGGCTTTCCCATGTGGTAAATGCAGCGTGTGTCCATATTTTTTGCAATAATTTTCAAGATTGTGGGCCATTTTAAAATTCTTTTGTATAGGTAACCATTCTAGGTACTTACTGATGAATCATGGGTTTTGAACAGCCACAAAACTACCGCATATTGTCAAGGCAGTACAGATTACTTTAAATATGAAATAAATTACTTCTTACTTCAAATGTAAAAATGATTATATTAAAATTAAGGCAAAAAACTAACAGAGCAAAAGAAACTTATTGGGACCCGTGTAAGGATGTGGAAATATTACTGAAGAAATGGGTGCTATATGATGAATAATATAAAGAAGATGATGTCAGTGATGGTAGGATAGATGACGGAATAGTTGATTTTAAGATAAAAAATATGCCAATAAACATGAATGTAAGACTGTGTGGGTAGACACATAACATCCCTAGAAAACTTGTCAAGGGTTAGGAAAACATGGAAAAGAGTTTCTATGGGCTCATTCATAGCATTGACGAGGAAGGAATTTGGCTACGAGTTAGTTACAGTTTCAACAGCACTAATTCCAATCGCATAAACTGGAAAAGCAGCACTATGTGAGGACCACAAGCTTGATTTCACAAGCAGACAAGGCAGTCTTTACCATTATCATCAAAAGGATAGAGGAAAGGCCAAATGACATTTAGGGGTTAATGATTTGCAGTTTAGAAAGGGTAGGGGTACATAATGTGCCATCACTGATCCAAAGAGTTGTATAACGAAACCAGGATGCTATTATTTTTTCGCTCTAAACAAGGTATATTTGACAGCAAATAAGGTGAAAATGATAAATATTTTGCAGGAATTAACAGTATGAGATGGAGGGGTATAAACCTGGGCATATCACAAGACCAGGCAAGTGCTGCAAACATACAGAGAATTGAGATATGTAGTGATCGGGTGGGAGGTAAGACAGTGATATACTTTTACTCCCAAAATTTTTAATTGGGATGAAATGATAAGTGAAGCATTGGAAGAGCTTGGGAGAGGAAAGAAAGTTGGTGGGGTTAGATTTGTGGATTATCAAGCTTAAGTAGCCAGCAAGGGCAACCAGTCATCAAGTCACTCAGCCAGGGTGCATTGCATAACCACTACAATTATTATGGTAATCTACCGGTTAAGGTAGATTTTTGGATGGACACAACTACCAAATAAATATTTTGCGACTCCTAACAAAACACAATCCAGCAACTTACTCTACATCAGGTCTTTCTTCATCTCTGAGTACTTCCTTCCTCCCTTCATCCTATCCAACATCCCTATCTTGTTCCTGCCCTTTCCTCATTTGCCAAATATTCTCCTCTATTGTTTGCCTATTACAGTCTTCAACATCCCACTACCGATCAATATGCCCTTCATTTTTCCTGCCTCGATAGGATTTCCCCCAACGAACCCCTTTCTTCGCCCACCATAACAAGCACTTCCTAATTTGTTTTCCTTTTGGTCCATTTCACCTTCTCCATTCCTCTCCACACCCACATTTCAAAAACCTCCAATCTAATCTACGTCAATCCTCCTGCTTCAATGACCACGTTTCCATAGCCACACAGCTACGCTCCTTATAAAAGTTTTTAAGAGTCTTTTCTTAACATCCTTACTCAACGTCCCCATCATCAACTCCCTCTACCTTGTGAAAGCCTCTTTGCCTAACGCAATTCTTCTCCTTACGTCCTTACTACTTTGACCGTGTTGGTCCAAAACACTGCCGAGATACGTAAACTGTTCTACCTGCTCTAGTTTTTGCCCTCCTATTTTAATGTTAAGCTTAGCCTTTTTTCTTTCTAGAAAATCGCATAACCCTTGTTTTATTAATATTGATTCTCATCCCATACCTGTCGCACTGAATTTCCAATTCACTCAGCAATGCTTGCAGCCCCTTGGCTGACTGACAAACTAAAGCTTAGTCATCAGCAAACCTAACTGATTTTACGAGTTCCCCGCCCACTTTCATTTCTACCTCCAGTTCTTCCCATGCCTCTATAATCATTTCCTCTGCATACAGGTTGAACAGCAATGGTGATAATGGGCAACCCTGCCTTACACCTCTTCCTAACACTGGCCATCCTGACTCCCCGTTTCCCACCCGCACCTGAGCAGTCTGAGACATGTACAGGTTGCGGATTAGCCTCCTTTCCCTCCAATCTATTCCTATTTTCTTCAATATACTCATTAGTTTTTCCCAATTTAATGAAATGCTTTTTCGAAATCTACAAAACAGGCAAATACCTCCTGATTGTATTCTATATCCCTCTCGATTAGTGATCTCATTACTGCAACAGCGAAAGGGCAAGGGCAATCTCATTACTTCGCATCCCTCTCCCCTTCCTAAACCCAAACTGATCATCCCCTAAGTAATCTTTTTCCTTCCTCCCCATCTTTTTGCTGATTATTCTGAGAACTTAAGCTTCGTGGGAAACCAAACTTATTGTTCTCTAGTCCTCACATGATGTAGCCTCTATTTTTTCAGGAATAGGAACTAACACTGATCTACCAAAGTCTTCCGGCCACATTTCTTCCTCATATATACTATGCATCAGCCCATATAGCCTCTTCCTTCCACATTTTCCTAAGCATTTTAAAAGTTCCACGGGAATGTTATCCACCCCCACAGCCTTATTTAGTTCCATATCCCTTAATGCCCTCTCTATTTCATCGTCGAGTAACCATTATGATATTAGACAAAAATCTATGCATACAAAACAAAGGTAATGATTTGGGAAAAGGATATGTATTTTGGATGTAATGAAGGGACGAATGAAGTACGCACGTGGAATTTAAGATAGGTTTATTGTAGAGATGATATCATGTCATGTTTTGTTAAGAGAGGCAGAGGAGTGTATCATCGTATAGTATGTGTCCATCCAAAACCTATCTTAAACAGGAGAATACCAATAATTTGATTGAAATTCTACTCTTTACTGATAACACTTCAAAACCCTTGAGAAGGTTTCAAACTAAATTTATTTATATCTTATACAATTTTCCCGACAATTATCGACTATACTTGACCGTAGTATCTTAGTACCAACCACATCCGCTTAAGTCATTTAGCATCACAAAAACATCACTGCATGCATTCCAATACATTAGACGATCTCACTGCATTAAGAGGTATACGAATTCTTTAAATTCGATTTAATGTTCCAGTACTCAATCTCTTTTATCTAGTTTAAAAAAAAAGTATGGAAATGAGATATGAAGAGGAAATCAAAAGGGATAATCTTTAAACAAAGAATACTTTATACGCAATTGAAGGAGATGTAAACATATGGTAGCTCACTTTGGTGATATACATTATGCCTTAATTGTATTTTCGTCAAAATATGTATTGAATTTTTTCCATTGCCTCCTTTTCCTTGGATCACGTTTACTGTTAGCGGGAGCAATATTCGGCATTAATCCTGAAAATGAATTATGTCGTCAGGGATGAATAGAAAATTGATTTGCCATTAAATTCAACTTTTGACAACTCACCTGCTTTTTGAGCCATAGCAACCATTACAGATATTCGCTTTTGCTGTTTTTTACAGAGCCCCGTGATTCTGCGAGGCAGCATGCATCCATCATGTCTCAAAAATTGACTCAAAATCAGAACATCCTGTAAAGTAAGAACGAATATCTGTGACGATTCGTAATGTATTGTATTGTTGCAAGGCAAGGAATTGATTCCTAATGTATAGTAACACCATAAATAATTTCAAAGGATGCACTCACCGTGTGTTTGATGTCAAGACCTGAACGGCAAACAGGACAAGCTCCTGTGTTTTCGTTTACTTTTAAAAGATAAGGCTCACGAATTGATGGCACAATTGAACCTTCTATTATCAAAGTTTTACCTTCTTTCTTCTCAACAACTAGAAAAAATCGTGACACTTAATTTATATGCATCATTCAAATTATAGTCTCAGATATAATTTTTCAAAGCCAATTGGTAAGTGGGATCACTAATGTTCACAGAGCTGCAAATAGTGGAATCCTCTTACTCTCTTTTAACTGCACAGCTTGAGAAGTGAATATTCCTCTATGCTGGAATACAGCCACAGTATTTCTTATTACAGAGTTTTGCCGAATAAGCCTCGAGAAATTCATTCTTTATTTATCTTCACTAACTTTTTCTTTCGAATGTCATATTTCGAGCGTAATTTGTTTTTGCGGTGTTGCCAAATTCACAATTAGTGAGAATGATCCAATGCATGCATGAAAAGTCTAAATTTATGTAAGAATAGGAATGTTTTAAAAATTTTCTATAAGAGCGGAAAAATTAATGCAGTGTCTTCTGCAGGATATCCATAATAACTGTTGATTCATCCGTTTGAATCCGAATATTTTCCAAATATTAATAATGATAGGACCACAACTCACATGTTCCTAACATTATTCTCTTTGACGGGTTTTGATTGTCAAATACTGCCAAACGTCATTTATCAATGCAGGATTGTGCCTAACTAAATAAAATTACAATTACGTGTTGTTCATAATCTGAACTCAAGGCTAGATTTGTAGCAGTACCTATCTAAAACAGAACATTTTGGAGCTTTAATTGCTTCTGCTTTTCTTTGCATTAAAGAGATACGGCATATCGATATTATAATTAGATTAAAATCATTAGCAATAATGAAAAAATATCAATAATTTTAAATTGTTTTCAGGACTAAAGGAATTTTAACTTGCCCTTTCTTTTCTTTGTCATTTGACCTACTTCCTGGCCATTCAATTTATCTTTGGGATATTTTTTTATATGGTCCTGCTTGCTTACTTTTACCAGCAAAATGAGTGCACCTATCCTTCTTCTACCTGCACCCTCATCTCCCTCTCTATCATTTTGGTTATAGAGTTTGCTTTTTTTCTACTGTTTCATCTTGTCCAAAGTTCCCTCTCCTTTACAAAGTATAGTTCACGAGTTCCTATTTCCACTTTTGTCTTCTATTGATGTAGTTTGTCTTTTAGCTATTTCCTTGGGGAATTGCTCCTCTATTCACAGATTTTATATGGCTCATTCTAGCAGCCTTCTTACATTTCTCTATTTTCATCAATGCAAACTTTTCTCTCCGCTACATTGTTCCCTTATTTTACATAAGTAATTTAATGATTGTGTCCATGGAACAAAAGTATAATACATATGACATAGTGGATACCTGATAGATATAGTTAACTATTTCATCTTTTACGGACTTGTCAGCTCAAGTTTCTTTTAGCTAATGGGACATTAACAAGCATTAAGTGATGTGGCCCACACAAAGTTTTTTCCACTCTGATTCTATGGATTTTGAACATTTAATGATTCTTGTAGGCTATTTATTTTTGCTACCTCCAGCATTATGCCTTGATGTCAAAATAATAGTGTCTATTGAAAAAATTACTTGAGAGGGAATTAAACTTATGTCCACTAAACATATGAAGCTATGCCACAAGGGGAATCAAGTAGGGGTGCCAAAATGACTGATAGCTGTCTAATGAGCGGTAATTCCTGAGAAATAGAATGTTAACTGCACAGACTTAGTGCACATTTATCTTCACGGAGGTAGTTGAATTTGAGCATGTTGCTTACAGGCTGAAGTTACTAAACTAACATTTTTCAAAATCAGCACAGATGAATATTTCATGAGAATGTCAATGTATACTTCTAAAACCATTTATTGGGGTATTTATGACAGTGGCTGAGGATAACCCTGCCATTTCAGTTAGTTTTTGATAGGATCAAATTTAAGCTTTGGTACAAAAACCAATTAATGACAGCATTTTAACTATGGAAGCTGGTCAACTAATGAAATTCTTGACTGAAACTTATTGTAAACACAAATCACAGACAAAAAATATGGCTCTGTGAGACATGTAGTTACCTAATGGTATATTTTCCAAATTCATGTTTTGAAGGCTTAAAACGCCTTGTAAGTAAATTTCTAATTTTGAATATGTGAAATACCCATTGCTAAGGAGTAATTCTTTCCATAGGAAAGTATTTAATGGATATAATTTTTTACCAAATTTTACATACACTTATTTGGTATTCTACTGGTTAAGGTATGTTTTGGATGGACACAGCCCATACAACTGTACAACGATATATTCAATTCCTTCTCCTAACAAAACACAACCTGATATCCTTCTTTACAATTAGGGTGAAATTAGGAGAAGTGTATTCTGAAAAAGCAAGGGTAACATCGGGAGTCCCACAAGGAAGCGTACTTGGCCCGCTCTTGTTTTTAATATATATAAATGATCTCCCAATAAATATTAATTCTCAGATTAGACTTTTTGCAGACGACTGTATTATCTACAGGAAAGTCGAAAATGACAGAGACCGTGACAAACTTCAAAGGGACATTAATAAAATGGCCGATTGGGTGACAAAAAATGGGATGGATATTAATGTTAGCAAATGCAAATCCATCACTTTTAGCAATAAGGTAAATGGAAACAATGGGGAATATAAATTCTCAGAAAATGTCATTCCTAGAAGTGATACTGTCAAATACTTAGGTGTATATTTAACTAAGGACTTAGGGTGGGGGCTAAATGTGGAGTACATCTATAAGAAAGCTTTCAAAACTCTTCATTGGGTAATGAGAAACCTCAAAGGGAGCATTAGAGCAACCAAGGAGAAGGCTTATCAGACCCTAGTAAGACCAATTTTAGAGTAAACTTCTCTTGTATGGGACCCTCATGAAGAAGGTCATATTAAAAAACTGGAAAAGGTCCAAAGAAAGGCTGCCCGATATGTTCAGGGGAAGCATAGGAGGATGGAGAGTGTGTCTGACATGCTAGAAACTCTGGGCTGGGAACCTCTAGAAACTAGAAGGAAAGTAAGCAGACTTTGCGGAATGTTCCGAATTCTGAAGGGGGAGAAAGCTTAGGCAGATCTTAGGAAAGAGGCGGGGAACCCAAATTTTATAGGCAGAAAGCATCACAAATTTAAGATAAAATGCCGGGCACAGAGAACAAATAAAAAAAACTTTTCTTTTCTAAATAGAACAATTGTTGAGTGGAACACCTTACCTGCAAAAATATTCGAGCCCTTTCCTAACAGAGTGTATACTTTTAAGAATAGATGTAAGGCATATATGTAATAATTTTATTGATGTGTGGTGTATTATATTATATGTAATAGCTTAATTTTATTTTTAATTTATCTTTTTTTTTTCTTGCTGATTAATGGCTGTAAATGGGATGGGGATTCACTTGTTTTGTTAAAGAGATTTGTGTTTTGAAGTCTGGTTTTATGTACTATCTTTTGCAATTATTTGGGACTTGTGTGCCACCTGACAATGTCTATTAGCACATGTGTATTTTTAATAAATAAATAACAATAAGCCCCTCTTCATTTCCACATGCCTCCTTCATCCAGTCATTCTGTCCAACATCCACATCCTATTCCTACCCCTGCTTTGAATCCCACGTCCTTTTGATACATTACATACCTAAACAAAATATTCTCATTAAGTCAACGTGAATAAATAATTATATCATTAATTAAATTAAATTTCCTTACCATGGTCAGGTTTTATTAATAGAAATACATTAAAAAGCTGTTTCAGTTTGAATTTTCTTGGTATTTCTGACATCAAAATTTATTTTCCATAAATGTCTGTAAGTACAGAGTTGTTTATTCCTGGTCTTTCAAATATCACACAACACAAATGTATTCCTTCATGCACATGAAAACATTTGTTCCAACTCTTCCTTACATGTTTTTCTTTCACTATTGTCCTTTGGCATCAGAAAGTACACACATGATTACTTAAAATGTATGATATAAATATATATAAACTTGAAACATTACAATTTGTCATAATTTTCTTTAAATACTGACTTAGTTTTCTTCAGCAATAGATTGAATGTAGCAATTGTTAATGGATTTAATCACATTGACACCCATACTCTCCCACCAACTTTAACACACACTTTATAACATGTTCTCCTCATAAAAAAAAACACTCGAATCCAAATAGCCGAAAATAGTTCAGAGATAGCCTTCCATTTATGACTTCATTACTGTTCTTCTAGATGGAGTACAAAATAGTTTTTTTTCAGATCTATAACATTGTCACCATAAATTTATTCGGGATAATTAAAACACTATTTACAAAATCTTCAATTTTTGTGGTGATTATTAACACCAAACATCCTTCAGCAAACATGTTTCATAGAAATGAAAGCATTCTGTAATAAAAATTCAATATTTAATATCCATCCAAGGGGAAGGAAATTCTTATTTACACCTCCCACTATTCCTCCTTAGATTCCAACCATACGGGACGGTCATATGAAATAGGGAATACAGTGGACAACCATTTCCAATTTGGATGGATTATAGAAGCTCATAAAATGTGATTCCAGATAATTCAAATTTCTCAAAGTTAGGCACAGTTGATGGCTTCAAGAGTCTGGTGGTTTTATTTTTTTTGGATGATTGAACTGGTGAGCAAGTTTTAGGAGCAACGACAGATATTGTCCCTGTCGAGCAATAGAATGAAAAATTGCAATTCGTTAAAATGAAATTTTATACAAGAGCTCATTCAAAAACATTTCAACCACAATCATAACATTTTAAGTGTTGAGGATTGCCAAAGATCTTGGACAAGTAATCCTTCTACTCTGCTAAATTTCAGCAGTATTCAGGATAAAGAGTGAAAAAAATAGCAAAATGCCATAACATAGGTTAAAATACTTACTTGACAATATAAATTGGATCAACAAGCAAATTAGTCAAGTAAAACGTATTTTTGAATCGACATCAAAACAAGTTGCGTTTCCAAGACCATTTTGGAAGCTCAATAAAGTTTCAATTAAGTATAGAAAATAGGTATATGGTACAGGAATTTACAAAAATTAAATTAGAGAAAATTTGGGTATAGTTATCCATGTTAGCAAAAATAGTCAAAGAGGGGGCTTTTGTTTCTGTTCTTTCCAAGAATTACAATGAATAGAAAAAAATATGCTTCAGAAATTGAATATGAGTCAGTTATTTCCACAAGTAACCACAAATAACCAACAACATTTACACCTATTTTGAGAGTAATTTTTTTTAGCAAATGCATGTATTTATGTACAAGGCACTCTTCTTAAATGCGTGCTAACCACATCATCAATGATTAAAAAAACAAACACTCGACACCGAAATTTCTGAATTAGCATTCAACAAACCTAAAACATTTTTCATTTTTTGTCAAAGTTATTTTTCCTTGACAGCCAATTAAGGTACATTAGCATTATTCCGTAGAACAGCTTCCACAAATACAAACATACGAAAAATAAATGGCAGTTTTTTGTGGACAGCCATTAAAAAGCCAATTCTTGGCATGTGCATATAAGAGCTTTTTTTTAGTCCTTAAAATCTGTTCATACAATCATGCTCTCTTTGTTGCCTCAGATAATTTTTTTTAATCAAAGAGTTCAGAAATAGCAAATGGTTTTTTTTTTACAATTTGTGCACTGTTAAAAAGTTCATAAAAACTTGACAGTAGCTTCCTTTTTCTCTAATGAATAAAGTCATAACCTGTTCACACCTCCTAAGATAAATAGTTTGTGGAAAGACAAACTGGTATAAGTTCAGAAACCATGCTGCTCAAGGCAAGACTGCTTGCCTTTAACGACAACTGGTGGAGGTTAAAAAACATCCAACATAAACATTTATTTTTTTTCCCCATTCACTCCATTCCAAAAATTTCTAAATAACACTCGTGGCTTTCTTTGGTAATTCCAACTACCAAAGCAACATTTAGTTTCAATATTGCCCTTTGACGTCATGGGAGATATAAAAAGAACAGACAGCAAATGATTGAAGAAGAAGAAACGAAATGGTTTTTTTTTAGTCACCGCTGAAACGTTTACTGATGGGGGAGGTGAGAGGGATTAAAGGTAGGGCATGACCTCACCCCGGAATGAGCCACACAGTTGTGGCAATATCGTGGACATCCATTCCTACCCGCGCTCAATGTCATGGAATATAAAAATTGAGCCACTGAATGTCTTGATGACAAACCAGATGGTTAATAAATGAGAGTAGTCGAGAGAGGTGGGTTTTTGGGAGCTTTTTGGTCTCGTCATGAGGCAGCAGGTGGAGGAATGTGGCCACGGAGGAGGTCATGTCAATTGAAACATTGAGGCTCCTCCGAAGGTGGGGAAATATTATGAGTTTAGAACACTGCCAAGCCCGAGATCCTTTTCATGAGTCTTTGTCGCCTCTGACAATTTTCTTCTTCCAAACTCAAAAAAAAAAAATATATCAACAACTGAGGAACCAAAATAAAGGCAACAATCAAAAAGCACCACGTCATTTTGATAATGGAGCAATAATCTTTGGCATGATAAAATTTTTTTTCAGCAGGTTCACCATGATAAAACAATGATTTAAATAACTCCCAACTATTGTTGTCATCGCCTTTAAATTAAAAAAGGCGCACATCACACAATTTGTTCCACAGTGGAAGAGCGTTGATCTCCTATATATGCTTAGCACTTTACTTCTTTTCCACCTGTCTGATCAAACGAAGCACAAAAGAGAGAGAGAGAGAGAGAGAGTGATAGAGAGTAGCACCTCCCAAATCTAAATTCCTCCATTGCTCAGTCATCATCTTTCTTTTCTGGCTTCAGGTCAACCATGGCATGCAGCTCTTCAGCACTGTATCTGAAACATGAAGTTTAGTGCAGGTTAGAATAAGAGTACACAAGAGTAACAGAAATTTAAGTAAGATTAATGTTATTTTTTAGGAAATATTGACACTTGAAAACATATTTATCACTTAAGAAAGAAGAGTAACATTGATTGACTACATGCCCACTTAATTAATGAGATATTACCTAATTTTTATGAGGGAACATGGATTTTGCCAGGTATTCATGTATATTATAGGCTATTAGAAATTAGAAGAGCCGAGAAGATCTGTATGGCACTCCAGACACGGACGAGGCCAGTTACAAAGAAGAAGGGAGAACAACCAATCAATCAAGAGAGGAAAGCACGTGGTGACTCTATGAGCCAAGGTGATTTTGATTAAGGATGAATTTTTGTTGCTCTGACTTTTCCTATTTCCTAATTTTTTTTATCCATATAAATTTAATTTAACTTAATATTGCTCCACGGCACTCTGCTTTAGACAAGGTTCAAACTTAATTCCCCTCATTTCAATTACATCATGCATTGCAGAAGGTTGTGTTCTGTGAGCATTAGCGGCAGATACTATATACATGTAGGTGTGATTAATCCCTTTGGAATTATTCACACTTTTCAATGAACCTTCACCCATTCTCAGTTGTAATTTTGTTAAATTCTTCTTATTGATACACCAATATGAATTCAGAGTTAGTAAAGCAGAATTTTATACCTATCTTAGACTAGTGCCTTTATTTACCTCATAATACTTCCAAATTTGTTATCATTATCATAGATTTTTAATCCTAAATCTGGTTGGTAGCTGCCTTCCAGACTGAGATGTTGCTGTTTTATTATTTTTACTCACTGGCAAGAAAATCAAACATTGACCTATTATCAAACCATCTGTTTTATCCTCTGTGAAAAATTGATGAGGATGGCAGCGGTATTCTATCATTCTCATTCTAAAGAACGTATTGTAAAAACTTTGTTTGCATCTCATTGTAGTTTCAGGATAGGCGATTAAACTCCAGTATTCTAAAGCACTAAGTGTATATTTCTGGCATTTATATATTGGTTGTAAAAGAAGCCTTTGGTATAAGAAAACTGGATTATACATTTATCCAAGATTAAAAGATAATGCTCTGTCACAACCTGCTCATACCTCCTAAGGCAAGACTTTCTGCCTTTCATGAGAACTATAGGAAGTCAAAATATCTAAAATAAACATCAGTTTCACACCTATTCACTCCATTTGAAGGATTTCTATACAATACTAATGGATTTCTTTGATGATTCCAATGAACAAGAGACTACAATAGAATATGGAAACAAAACAAAATCAGCCGCACTCATCATTTAATTGTCTACTCGCACAAAATTTTCTCATATGGACATAAAGGTTAACCATGCTCCCACTGCAATATTATTCTTCTGGCATGATTTTTCTCCTCTTGCACATCAAACTTCTATTTAAAATTTATACCACCAGCCAAAAAACCAGTGACCTAATCATTACGAGCATTTTCACGATACCGTTCACAGAATACAATGCCATGCAAGAGTAAATGAGACTAAACCTACCCAAGAAGATTCTGGAGGTCACACACAAATCTGTACACATAACGCTTTCCAGCAGTCTTGTGGATGATGTTCTTGTCATAGTAGTAGCGAAGGCCCCTGCTGAGCTTTTCATAGTTCATCTTGGGCTTGTTCTTGCGTACGCCCCAACGACGTGCCACCTCATCAGGATCCGTGAGTTTAAACTCCCAGCCATCTCCTGTCCATGAGATGAAGCTCTGGCATGACTTGTCCGTGAGAAGTTCGAGCAGAAACTGCCACAACTGAATCGGACCGGAACCAGTGAAGCAGGGACCACTGCTGTTAGCACCTCCACCGCTGAAATTCACTGAAAAGAACAACACAAATCCTATGTCAAAACATGGCATGATGGGGATATTATTAAAAAAAAATCACAATTTAATTTCAAATTCGAGTATGCTATGCTAGCCCAAGTACCTCTTGCCAAGCAAAAAATTGTAGAAAATAGTCCTAATTCAGTGTGACTTATTTTCAATGTGCTCTCATCAACGTATTTCTACATTTCCCACAGAATGCTTTTGAAAACATGAGCAATTATTATTTCTTCCACTCTATCCAGTTTCTCTGGAATTTGAATACCGCAGAGTAGTTACAGTTTGCCCTAGGATTTTGGTCTCTAGATGAGCGCCTGCCACAATTTTATTCAAAACTTGCCGTTCAATTTGATATACCATCCCTATTATTTTTTTTTTAAGTGGAAGGAAATTACTATATCAATTGACAAATGGTAATGTTCTAACTGGGTTGGCAGAATAAAAATGTTTTGCACTCGATGAATTTATATATTAAACAATTGTGTTAAAGGTAATGAATTATTCACCTTGTGTTTAGTTTGTTCATACAGTGTAACCTTGCATTTCTACTTAAAAAGGCCCATCACAATCTGCTGTTCAATTACTTGTAGATACATATGGCTATTCATGACTCAAAGACCTTTGTAATCAGTAGACTATAGGAGATATGCCTCATTTGGTTAGCTGCACATTTTCATTCAAGGTTTAGCAAATAAGGAATGACTATATGAATGAAAAGAGAACCTCATTACCATGAACCTAATTATTCATGGTAATGGTAATTCAGAATTCTAACCCTTAAGGGAATCAGTACCTGAGTATCCTGCCAGCATTGGCCCGTGGGATGGCTTGTGATCGGACCCTGAGTCAGGGGCTGCTGGCAACAGGAATGGTGTGCCGACATCTGGTGCTGGGGACGTCCCCCAGTGCTCCGTGTTTGGAGGGGGTGGCCCTGGGGTTGGAACAGTCCCCATGCTAGCAGGAACTGTTTGGAAGGGGGCAGAGTCATAATGCGGGCTGCCCGAGTATGGCTCTCCATATGAGTCATGGTTCTGAGAGTAGACGCGACCTGCAAAACAAGGAAGCAAAATCCAAGTAAAATCAGTTGAACCCAAATAAATGCAATAAAACCACTTGCGCATGAACTATTTCAAAACGATCGTTGAAAAAGGGATTTACATACACTTAAGACAGTATTTCAATTTATTACTTGTCACTGAATTTGTACCTCTCTTTCTTAGAGAATTCTCCATTACCTTGAATAACTAACGGAAGAAATGGTACTTGGGGGCTAATCATTATGCAAGTTTCTTTTGGTAATCAACAGCGCATACTGGTTACACTCAGATTTAAGCTCACTGAATTTAAAAAAGATGTTTTCCATATTTGTACAATATTTTTAAAAAATCTACAGACCAGCATATTAATCAATTGTCTCATGAAAATTCACAAGTCAAAACATTCTAATTTGAGCAACCATTATCGTTAAATCCAACTATTCAAATTAAAATAACGTGCCAGTAGAAAAAAGTGATAGTTTGTTTTTAATTAACCATACATAATATTTTTATCAAGGCTCAATGAAAATTAATCAAATTATATCTGGATATTACATTTTTTTTCAAAAAGCAATTAGGCTGTTTATATATTTATCCCAGGTTATCCCAGATGGGAAAAGTGTTTCAATACACAACATCCAATTTAAGTCTCTATGTAGGGAATTTTTTTCCCATGAGAAAATGACCAAAATCATTTTAGGACCTTAGTTTTCATTTTGTTGCACAAGCTAGAAGATATAAGAAATCTCAGACCATCTCAGAAATGGATGACTGTATTATATGGATCATTTTGTAATTAAGCACAGCTCAAGCATTAATTATTGCAGAGTTTCTACATTTGCAATGATTTTCGGTTTGGTCCAGAGGAATTTGATGAGCCCCACACTTTCTCTATTCATTGAAATCGACTTCATATCATGAAACCAAAAGTTGGTACCAAGGTACAGAGAAATACCAAGGATTCTTGCCTTGGGTACTATAACCTACGATTATTTAGGCATATTGCTACTAGGTACCAGTATCTAGGATTCCTGATCTGGTTATTGATAACAAGGTACTGATACAAACCTATCTAGTTTTCTTGCTCTTGCTATGTACTAGAGCTAATCTTACATTTTAAATGGCTTGTGCCATTTTGACAAAAATACAGCCAAAAAATATTTTGCCCACTGATGTCTTTTTCAGGCACCTCCCTCTCGAAGACTTCCCATCTTCCTAACTCATGCATCTTGCCCCAAATAATTAAATACATAATGACTAACTCCAAAAAAAAACTGCTAGTATTTTGCCAACTATAATCTTCAGCATAAAATCGTTACCAAAAAAAAATTACTTTGAATTGGTTTAAATGATATCCCACGAAACTGATGGTCAACTTGAAACCCCGGTTAAGGCCCTAAGTCAGTTATTTAATCGCTAGTTCAAACCGACCGTTGAAAGTTCTCCTTAACTTAAGAGCTGAGTCTCCCGTCTACTATGCCTCGCAAGTTATCGAGTCGATGATTACCATTTTCAAAAATTGTTTATGAAAACTGACTTGCTGGTAATCTCCACGCTCAGAGCAAGTCGACGTCATCGTGGCATTCGATAAAAACGAGATATCATACAAAACCGGCCCTTCACGCGAGAGCCACGGATCATTCATTCGCTCACTCACCCTGATTGCGGCCGTATCCCTTGGCATAGTGCGGCACGGCGTACTTGGTCTCCTGCGCGAAGTGCGCGGGCGTGCCGTAGAACTCCGCCGTGGGGTCGGCGTATGGGTTGTGGTGGTGCGGGGGCGGGGGCTGCTGGTGGTGCGTGTGGAGGTGCATGGGCGGACCGTGGTGCATGGCTCCCTGGTGGTGGTGCGCGAGATGGTGTTGGTGCGGCGGTGGGGCCATGCCGTCCATCGTGTGGTACTCCTGTTCACCCTCGTACGTGGGCGGGTGCGGCCGGAAAGGGTCGTCGTCGACAGCGCCCAGGCCCGCACCTTCCGCTCCTCCCATCGCCTGCATTGTGGCCGCGTCGCCTCCACCCATAGAGACGCTGTAGCCGCCTGCGGGGTAGGGAAACGAACGCTGGTCAGTCGGGAGGGATCCCCATGGGGTGACAGGACAGAGAGAACGCAGGGGTGTCTTGCTTTAAATTGCATAAAATTCTTTGGGTGGGGGGTGGGGGGACGCGTGCCATTTTAAATTAATTTTGCATTTATTTGTTATTTCATCTCGTTATTCTATAATATGAAACACATTTAAGGTAAATCTAAATATAATATAAGCCATATGAAAACAACAAAATGTATACATACATGGTTATGGTAAAAAATAATGGTTACAGCTTATTATGCCCTGACTAAAAATACTCATTTTAGATCATAAAAAAACAAAATTTGGTTAAAAAAAATATAACATTCATTTAAACAATGAGTTGCCCCAGAAAAGGGATTTGGGATCCCAAAATCTTTTATTAACTTTTAGGCTAGCAGTAGTTTGAGCAGTCCCTACCACCAATTGAGGACAGTGGTCTGATAGAATTAGACCGATTAGAGAAATATCAACTTTGTTAGCCAATTTTTCGTTAGTAATTATGTAATTAATATTTGTAGCTGTGGTTTTGATTTGTCGCGTAGGCAAGTTCATCAAATATATAAAACCAGAAAATTCTAATAGATCTCAGTTTGAGCGAAACTTCACTTTGCATTAACATATCAATGATAAGATCACTACAGATTATACAGTTTTTGTTCTTTTTTTGTGATTTCATTCAATTTCAATTTGAACAGTAGGGGGAAAAAAATTTGAAATTTTGTTCAGAAAAGAAAATCTCCCCACTTACCCTAAAGTAAATGTTTTTAAAGATACACTACCAGTTCTAATATTACTTAACAAAAAAGATACAGGTTGTCTTTTAAAGTCGCTTACTTTTTCAGTACATACAGGTAACTGTGACAGCATGAGTAATCGCCGTGAAAAACGCTGTCGTAAAAACTAAATACTGCTTTATCTTTTGAAAAATGATTCATCTTTTTATTTTGATTGGAGCGCCGATGGTTACGAACAAATGAGGGGATAGAAAAGCGATAACACACGCAATATCAGATCTGTCCCCTAGGAAATGTGCAAAAAGAAACGAGTTGTTGGCAGATATTCCCCCCCTCCGCCCGTTATATTCGTTTGACATGTTCTTAGAACTTATCACGACTCTTCAAGAAGGTAACCACAAAAGGAGATTAAAATAAAGGTGCCTATCAATATGGATCACAGACTAGAGCGGAGCCAAATCGGAAAAATGGGGACTAGAATGCTAAGGATTTTGAATAAAACTCTGTGGAAAATGGAAGCTTGAAATAAACAGAAAAATGTCAATTATGATAAGCGAAAGAAAAGCTAGAGAATGGACCCGAATAGCAACTGTGAAAATACAGACGAAATTACCGAGTTCTTCTACCTTGGAAGCATAATCAGCCATGAAAAATAGATGCGAGAAAGAGATGAGCAGAGAACAGCATTGTTTAAATGCTTTTTAAAACAAGAAAAACGTTACAAGTCACAAATATCCAACAACTTAAACCTATCAGCCAACAAATACTTGACCATAAACACATGGAAGAGACCTTCGCCAAAATCCATGTTTGCAGCGGGCCAACTTATGATAGTGAAAGATGGACTTGAGGTACGTGAAAACGTGAAAAGATAACATCTAAAGGAATCTGCTCTCGGTGGACGTAAACAGAAAAAGTTGGATTGAAACGAAAAGGAATGGTTAGGTGCATAATGGAATAAATGAGAAGAGATATTTGATTGACTGAATAGAAAAGGAAGGTGAAAACTATTGGGGCTACAAAAAACAAACAAAACAACAAAACAAAAAAAACAAAAACGAAATTCGGCTCGAGAACAATGATTAATGGCTGCCACGACAAGCCATTAAAAGTTGATGGTGTGCTTTCAGCTCCTATTGGTGATTGACGGACCAGAAGCGTTCGACCAGAGGATGCAAATTAACACCTGGAACACGGTTTTATCAAAACTTATTTTTTCGGCCCGTGGGCCTTATTCTATCGAGTACTACTCTTGATTTTGGCGTGCACATCTCGCGGCTTCGCTGTTTTCGCCTGCTTCCCCGCCCCACCCCGAGTACTCACCTTCCTTGACCTGGTAGAGGGGGCTCCGGAGGCTGATGTAGCCGGGGGACGGCGTGGTCTCCGACGCCCTCGCCGCCTCGTCCTCCGACCTCTGCTGGACGACACCACCGGAAGGACACAGAGGACTCCTCAACTGGTGCGAGCCGTACGCTGAAACAAGAGAAAACACTCAATCAGACGGGTGGAGAAGAGAAATACAATATCTACAATACAAACTCTTGGGTCACAAGCGGGGTAGGTGTTTGGCATTGAAGTGGATGATGCTTCACGAGGAATATTTAATGAAAGGGACACCTATCACCAACTAATTTTTTGGAGCGTTCATGGTGCCTGAACGAGGTTGTTTTCTTCTGTCTCTTCTTTCGTCCACACGTATTTAATTACTATAACTTATGCCCTTGTCCTTCGACGCTCTAAGTGATATTACAAATCCCCTAAAAATCGCTCATGTAATTCACCAGTGATTCCAAATCACATACGTCCATTTACTCATTACGCGTCACATCCTTAAGAACATAGAATTTGTAGGATGAAATTGAATGGAAAATAAAATAAACGCAAAAATACATACAATCCTAAGTATTAAATAAGTACTTATTAAGTAAAATTAGAAGCGCTAGTTTGATATTTGGGATGATACGCTTCCATATGCCAATTCCTCTTGATGGTAATTCGGCCACTTTCCGCATGGAACTGCCAATTTGTGATGATGGAAGGTGATTTGGTTTGGATGCACCGAAAATATTTTACAAGCAAATCAAATTTTTACCAGACTCGAATTACCATTCTCATCTCGAACTTTCCGGAAGTGATGCCCTGCTGGTCGCCAATTGGCCGAGGGTCACGTCATGAGTCTGACTTATGATGACAGACGAAACTGGAACGAAAACTTTCTATAAACGTTTCCCTGTTGCCTAAAACCTTAGGGTGAAGAGGTGCAAACAAAAATCAAACAAGGAGTGAGCAACAATGTCATAACCAACTTCATTCTTTCATCTCAAATGGAAATATTGATTTCCAAGAGCGGTCCATCACGCGGTCATTTTCACGAAACAAAACAAGAAAGACAAAAAATGTCAGAACTCTTTTTAAGGAGGGGATTAGAATACCCGGTCGAGGTTTTCTCTTTACGCAGGACGACAATATCGTTCACCCCTTCCACCTTCCTTCTCGGCCGCGATCTGCTCGCAATGGGGGGAGGCGTCGCCCCTCCTCCCCCCGCCTTTGGGTCAACCCGATTGGTCGAGCCCTGCATTGCCCCGCCCACTTTGGGGTGGCGCCCAGAGTCCCGACCAATAGCACGGGAGCGTGGGAGATCGGCTGCGTTATCCTCCCGACTCCGGGCCTTCCTGAAGGCTTCGGAGATGATGATTGGGGGGTATAGGGAGGGGGATATCTTTTGTCCGGGTGGGAGGAGATCGAGGAAGGGGGGGGGCGAATGTGAATGGACCTGGCGCGTTCCTTTCCAGGCTGCGTCGTGCGTGCGCACGTTGCCACATTTTTTTTTCTCGGTAAATTACGAGGAGCGTGATCATGAGATAAAACGTGGCCTGCCAACGTGAGGCTCGGATTCTGCGAAATGTTTCAAGTGCATAATAGTTACGCTCTCACTTGAAAACGTCATTTGCGCATCCATGAAGATACTTAATATGGTCTCGGCTGGAGATAATCGACGTAATTGCCCTAAGTCACACAGGTTCTGAATTTGCCTTGTGTTGCTTCAATTAATTTCATCTCAGATGAGTGCCATCACAACGAGATAAGGTGAAACATTCTTCGAAATGAAAGCCTTTCTAACTACATAATTATTGAGCTTTGCTTTCATTGAACAGAATAATAACTAAGTAATGAAAAGTCTTTTCACATGAAACCACAGAAGTTTATGGGTACCCATAGGCAAGTGGGTTTACCAACTTGTCCACTCTCACACCTGAAACCTTGTCATGAGTCAGTACTCCATGCTACGAATGTTTAATTTCCTTAACCTGAAGAGACAGGGCTATACGAGCTCCACCCTGAGGAATACGGAGTTTTTCTGGCGCCTAGACAACTTAGTAGTCGACTCTCAAGAATTTAAGAGAAAAAATGTCGTTCGTTGAAATGTCTTAATTTCTCCTGCATCACTTAAGTATTATACTAAACTCATGAGTAATTAATAGCAATTAGGCAAATTTCAATTGGTATTTTTAATACACGACAGAGTATATGGTACTGAAGATAAAAATATAGATATGCATCTTCTTTGTTCTCATGGGCACTCCCGATATTCGCTGCCTGTCAATGTTCGTTTTTTGACGACGCCATAGGGCTGGGATCTTACACTAACTTAGATACACTGAAAACATTTAACTATGACTTCAAAGTTAAATTGAAATTTATACTACCGGGTAAGATGGATGTTCCACACAAAAAAGGATATTCGAAGGAAGAATTTCAAGAATGAAGAGAGATTTTCAGCATTCCCAAGTGAATCCCGTAAGTAAAGGTATTTATGGATGCCCGAAACGTATACATAATTCTTCCTTCACACCCTACTTACTATCGAACAATAGGTGAATTTCTTCGATGCTTCTATGTATCTCGGGTAAAACATATATATATTTCATCATCATTTCCCTCATAGCGGGAAAAAAGCCGTGACGCACGTAGGCGTCCATGACGCACCACCATTCTACGCCCAGAACAAAAGCGAGGCATTAATCCACCAGTAGTGGGGTTAATTACGATTCTTTTCGTATCGGGTGGGTACCTTCTCCAATCGGCCGCTGACACGCAACAATCATCCGACGGCCATTGTTCCGTCAGCTACTCCCTCCACGCCTCTTTCTTCCCCCCCCCCCTCCCCTTCACCCCCACTCTCTCCTCCCCATCGGCCGGGACGAACAATGCCTCCCGACCCCTCCTTCCCTCCTTGTGCACACGCCCCCCTTTATGGCAACATCCAAATCAGACACTCTTTTTGACGATCGCGATACGCGGAATGGCTTACGCCGCGATGCCATCTATACGGTGAATCGGCGACGGCGGGAGAACGAAACCAAGTCGTTGTCCACTCGTTCTGAGAGATAGATATGTCTACGTACCCGAATGGTGGCGACCCTATGCGGGGCTATGGGGCAGTACACATAGACCACATACCTACGCACTGGAGCATCGATTTTTATGGAACGGAATACTAAACCGATCTCAATTGAAACCCTGGTCGCGTCTACTTACGCGTTTAACATTGCCTACCTTCCAGCCTACGCTTCTTTTTATGGTAGCGTATTTGAAATCTCCCGGAAATCTCTTTTCGAGCACTCAATAAGCAGCACTCACTCTCTTGACCAAAGAATACGCTAAAATTCTTTCAATAAATAAACCCGATTTTAATAAATACTAGCATCAATACAATTAAAGAAATAATATTATTTTGGTTGAAATGTCTAGCTAATTGTGCTCCCAATCTACTCGCTGTATACGTGCATATTCTCACGAGCCAGTTTTAATAATATTTAGGCTTTCTTTACGACATTTCATTTTTTCTCACGTGATTTGGACTATTATCATGCAGAGGGAAGTGAATTAATAAAAACAGAATGGAGGGCTATATAATAAACCAACCTAAGAATTGAAATACCCATGATGACGCGATATGATTTCTGTTATCGAGAATAACCGATTCTCGCACATTATATAAATAAATTAAACTGATATTTTAAGCCGAGCGTTCTCTATTGTCTTGAGACGAATCCTCGATTGGCGCGAAATTGAAAATTATAAGCACACTGTGGTTCAAAAAGTCAGCACAGTTAATGGCGTGGCACGACCACTACTCAAAAATTTCCTCTTGGCGTGCCGCATTGAACACAACACTGAACGGCCTGCTCCCTCCAATACTTAAAAAGATTAGGGAAACACGGGGAAAGACCGGAGGACTAAAGAAAGCCTTCCGAGAAATTCCCAAGGGAGTGAATCAGGATCCAACGCTAGGCTGACGCGGATTTCTGGGCTAAGTTTACACGCGGGAGAGCACGCGTCTCCAGTGCTTCGGGTGAATTCCGAACCCCATTGGAAACCATGTGAGACACGGATCATGATCCTACGGCGTGAGCAGATGGGTTCGAAGGAGGGTGGGCGATGCCTTAACTCCATCTCGGGAGGAATCGACTTCTCGGAAACCATAGCTAGTTCCACGTCGGTCTCCCAACGAGTCCCTTGGTTTCTTCCACTCAATGGAAAACGGGAAATCACGATCCGAAAAAAAACACGAGCAATGGGCTTTTGCAAGACCATGGCCCGCTTGGCACCCTCCCAAGGCCGTCTGGAAAGTTAAAAATACGAAATCTATTTACACAATTAAGCGCTAATTGTATCAGGAAACCCTTAAGCCATCAATTGAACGACGCCTTCAATTTGAAAATTTTATGTCTCTAATACATGTCGGACGTCATCCACCAGTTAAGTTTGATTATAGTTTTGATTCATTGTAGTATAATGAGTCATTGGGTGCGATGATTCAACAGGAAAAATTTGTCAGGAATCAAACGCACCATTTAATTCTCCACGAGTTAATCTAATGTATAGTTTAAATTCAATGAAACGAAACAATAATTTGTTTTTAGTATACATCCATTTTCCCGATCGCTGAAACGCGGATGAAAGAACAAAAATCGAGGGCTAATGCTCAGAAAATAAATGTATTATTCAGTATATAAACATATATCATAATATATTATTCAGTTAAAAAAATTTCAAATGGGCTTGAATATCAAAATACAATTGACGGAACGTGTCCCGATATATCTGACCAGATTATAATCGAAATTAACGTAAAAACGTGAAGACGGTCTGAAGACAAAAATAAGGTTTGTTTTGAAGTCCTTCCAAATGATCTCTACAAGCAACTTGGTAAGGAAACATACGTGGACCTTCTTCTAATGTTTGAGGGTAATGCGCGTCAGAATATTTGCACATGAGTACTAAATACTTCACACAAGAATCCGCACGTGATTCTGTGGCTAGGATAAAGGATTCTTTAAGGGTTTGGAACACCCCCACTCTACATGTAAGGTTTGGAGAGAAAGTGGGTGGAGCTCCGGGTTACTGACCAGAGGGCCCAGGTTCGAATCCGTGACGCTTCTGGGTACGCTCAGCTACATCCAAACGGAGTGATTTTTCAGCGGCCAGATCAGTCGGAGAAACCACGGTGAGAAACTGCCCCCCTTATATCCAATCCTGCGAATTTTACACATCGCAACAGGACTTGGAAACATACAAGGAGGAAAAACTGAATGGAAGATCCAATGAAAAACACCTAGACAAAAGTACAAAGCCAACAAATTAAGAAAGGAGAGAGAGAGAAACTATCAGGCAGGGGGTGAGAGGGAATGAATTAACACTATATAGAGAAGAATGGAGAGATGCAGTAAACCTATCTTAGGATTGAAATACTGATGATGATGATATAGGGTCCTGTATTAGGTGAGCTATGCCCTAATGAATCAAATCAACCTTCGAGTTGATTCCCTACTGTGGTCGTTTTTGAATTTATACTCACGTTTCTAACTGTTTTGAGAAGACGAGTAAACAGACGACTTTCCGAGAACGAACCATTACAGCCGCAATTTCGAAGGCAAATAAATATACATATTTACACACACAGACGATTCATCGCCATTGGGAAACCCGAGCAGATTCGTGCCAATAGCTAACCGCCCACCCACGCGTGCGGGGGGTGGAGGGGAGAATCTTACGGGTCAACGCCTCCGGAGTGACGTCGCGGGGAGACGGTGCGGGAGGGTGGTGGTGCTTGAGTCATAACAATGAAAGATTAGGATATCCGAGGGGGGGGAGGGAGAGGAGATGGAGAGTGCTGTAGGCGAAGGAGGGCGGTAAAGAGGGGTGGGGGCGGGTAGAGAGTTGTGGGGGAGGGGGGTGTTTGGATTGCCCGAGGAAGAAGATTTCTCTTCGCAGTGGAGCGCAGAGAGTGTGGAAGGGTTGGAGAAGGCGCCACCTTCGACCGCCAGAGGGAGGGAGTCGGGTGAAGCAGAAGACGACGATGACCCGCCGCCATGTCTTTTTATGGGAGTTGAACAAATGACAATCGGCGAGCGTCGGTTTCCGCTCTCTGCCGCGAAGCGTTAAGGGTTGGAGGACTTCTACAGCTAGGGCTGCACTTGATTACGACATGCAGATGATTCCATTTAAGTCAAAGGCAATCCATCAAGTCTTGGACAGTTCCTTACAACTATTATGCACATTCGCACTGACTTCCAAGGTAGTTCTTCGTACCTCCCCTCATTGCGTCCTGAAAGCCTATTCCCTTCCTTCGTCTTCCTCGCTTGGCTAAAATTCTCCATTACACCCGTCAGGATCGTACTACCTCCAAATATCTCCTCAATACACTCATGCTTTATCTGATTTTCAACCAGCATGAAAAAACTCTTCGCCCTTCTCCCACCATACGTAAAATTTCGTCGCTCGACTCCCTCACCGTCAAAGGCCAAGTTCCGCTTCCATGGAACGCCAGTCAATATTTAAGTATTTACTAATTGCTCCTTTCTTTACAGCAGTTACCCTCGAGTAAACACATTAATTTATGTACACTGAATTCATGCTGATATTTATTCAATATCGAACACGCAAAAGGATATTAACAATTTATGGAACCTATTAATAAGAAAGCCTAGAAATATCGTCGATATTGGGGGATATTCTGTACATAGATACGCATACGAGAATGATCTCCCACAGAAAAAAAACTGTACCGTATTCCTCGATTATGTGATCGTAAGGTCGAGAGTTGTATTCCATCAGCTCCATACAGGCGGAACAGTTCGTGCTGACCAAATGAAAATACTTGATGACGGGACGGATACAGGGACGCCGATTGGCATGGACGATCAATACATGATAAATACAATGCATGGGGAATGTTATAGACATCCCTATTTGGATAAATTAACAACATCCAACGAGGTAAAAATCAACATGGTACGGCCCTGCTTGCGATGACGAATTTCGGTGTCGAAGAATCGGATGAATGGGAACACAGCAAGGCGCGTCACGCTCCCTATCTCGTCTCCGAAGGGAACGCCGAAGGTAAGAGATGGGGTACATGGGCAAACTCTTCCGAAGAGGGACAAGGTGCCACTGCTGTCACTGTTTTGCGACTCTGAGGGAAACTCTCTAGCACAATTTAAAAAAAAAAGATTTTTTCTTTACTACTCTTCCTTTTTTCACACAAAAGCCAGAGAGAGAGAGAGACATATACAGGGAACGAGGATGGCCAGAGCGTTAAGACCCCGAGGGGGGAAAGGGTTAAAATTATGAAGTCCGATCCAGCCTTCTTACCCCCCCCCCCCAACCCATTCGACCAAATACGTTCCTCTCTCACACCCGCAAACGGTGGCGGTTGGAATGTTGCAAAATTTTGGAGAAGAGTCGGTAGGGTGTGGGGAAAATGGGGGGGGAGGGAGAAAAAAAAGGGGTTAATCTTTTACGCTCGCGCGCGTACTTCTCTTCAGTTTTCTTCGAGCGGAATCGGTGTCGGCCTTTCGTAACTAAGCTGCCAAAACCGTTCCACGTCTCGTCACGAAGGAGTACGTAAAGTAAGGGTGGCTCGCTACGATCCCCATGCATATATTCCCAACTATGTATATGTATATATATATATATATATATATATATATATATATATATATATATATATATATATATATATATGAACACACGAACGGTATTCGGCGAAGAAACAAATATCAAATATTTTGATCATAAACTTATCTAAAGTAAAAACACAAAGAAAGGACACACTGGAATATATACATACGTGTCTTTTCTTTGTGTGTCTGTTTGCATAACCTTTTGATCAAAATTATCATATATACATACAAATATATATATATATATATATATATATATATATATATATATATATATATAAATAGTGAACATAAAAATGTTCACAAGGAGAAATATGTACGATCACAAGGATTTTTCAGCGTGTGAAGAAGGGTGTGGTTCCACAATACTCGAATTTTTTTTTTCCCCCTCCCCGGACTACAACCTTGACGTGGTGGAAGGGCTTGTGCGTTCCGATGACCCCTAGAGCTCTACTGGCGGGAGTAATAAAAATTGCTCCTGGTAGGGTCACCCATGCCAGATAGGTCGAAGGTTAGGAGCCAGACGAAAGGTAGTCCACGCAGCGTCTGTTCCTCAGTGAGGCGGCTGCAATGGCGTCTGACCCCAGTGGGGCGGCCAGTAAGTGATGGTGTCACGTTAAAAACACTATTGAGGAAGGCAACGGGAAACCACCTCAATTATCATTCCCTAGAAAAATATGATGGACAATAGAGATATTTTGAGTCCTGGCAACCACGGGGCTCGGCCCAATCGGCCGTGTGTCGTGCCCGGCAGCGGGGGAGGCAAGGCTTCCGCGGTCGTCATCCCACGAAACCCTTGCAAGGGAAAACCAGCAGCAGCAGGACAGAAGACGCAGGAGAAGAAGACAAAATTAGTTAGAATAGGAACGTGGAATGTTAGGACAATGATGAGGACAGGGAAATTGGAGAATGTTAAGCGAGAGATGGAAAGGGGAAATATAGATATTTTAGGTCTATGCGAGGTGAGATGGAAAGATAGCGGGGATTACTGGAGTGATAAGTATAGAATAATATACAGCGGTGGGGACGAGAGCCAACGAGGGGTTGCCATAGTATTAAATGAAGAGGTAGGAAGAAGCGTAGTCAACATAGAGCAGGTAACGGATAGAATACTACTAGTGGAGATAAAAGCAGAACCGACGAACTTAGTTATTATTCAGGTATACATGCCACCGAGCAACCATAAGGAAGAAGAGGTCGATAAGATATACGATCAGTTAGAGGACATGATCGCGTGTGTTCCAGCAGGGAAACATTTGATAGTGATGGGGGACATGAATGCGACGGTAGGCGAAGGAAGAGATGGTGATGAGGTGGGCGACTACGGTTTAGGCACGAGGAATGACCGCGGGGAGAAAGCAGTTGAGTTCTGCAGGAGACAGGGGTTAGTCATCACCAACACTTGGTTTAGACACCACAAAAGACGCAGGTATACATGGAAAATGCCAGGTGACTCAGGAAGATATCAGCTAGATTATATCCTGGTTAGACACAGGTTTAGGAATAGTGTGATAAATTCCCACAGCTTTCCGGGAGCGGATGCGGACTCAGACCACAATTTAGTTGTTATGAAATGTAGCGTACGTTTCAAAAAGATAAGGCAGGGGCGGCGAGTTAGAAAATGGAATGTAGAAGCATTAAATGGGTTGAAAAGGAAGGAATACAAACATGCGGTAGAGAAAATAATGGAGGATGGTAAAGGGCTTATTACTATCGAAGAAAAATGGGAAATGATCAAAAAAGGATTGTCTAAAGCCGCAAAAGACACTATTGGAACCGTTAACGCTAAAAGGACTAGGAAACCATGGATCACGGATGAGATGATTACAAAGATGGACGAGCGGCGAAAATGGAAGAATATAAATAGAGAATTAGGCAAAATGAAGTACAAAGAATTGAACAATAAATTGAGGCCGGCAACAAATAAGGCAAAAGACGCATGGTGGAAGACGCAGTGCGAGGATATGGAAAGTCTCCAGAGGAAGGGCGAAATCGGTGCGCTGTACAGCAAAGTTAAATCGTTATCGGGAAGTAAGAAAGGAAGAGCTATGCTAATAGTTAGAGATAAAGCGGGTAAGGTAATAGTTGACGCAGGAAAGATCCAAGAGAGATGGAAGGAGTATATAGAAGAACTGTATAGTAAAGAACTCAGACCAACACAGTTAGACATTGAAAAAGAAAATGACGTAGAGGAAGACAGCTTAGGTCCAGGCATACTAGACAATGAGATAGAAAGGGCATTAAGGGAGATGAAACTAAATAAGGCCGTGGGGGTAGATAACATTCCCGTGGAACTTTTAAAATGCTTAGGAAAATGTGGGAGGAAGAGGCTATATGGGCTGATCCGTAGCATTTATGAGGAGGGAATCTGGCCGGAAGACTTTGTGAGAGCAGTTTTAGTTCCGATTCCGAAAAAGGTAAAGGCCACGTCATGTGAGGACTATAGGACAATTAGTTTGATATCCCACGCAGCTAAAGTTGTTCTCAGGATCATAAACAAACGGATAGAGAGTAGGGCAAATGATTACTTAGGGGATGATCAGTTTGGGTTTAGGAAGGGTAGAGGTACGCGTGATGCCATTGCAGTAATGAGATTATTAATCGAGAGGAATATAGAACACAACCAGGAGGTATTTGCCTGTTTCGTAGATTTCGAAAAAGCGTTTGATAGAGTGAATTGGGAAAAACTAATGAGTATATTGCAGAAAATAGGAATAGATTGGAGGGAAAGGAGGCTAATCCGCAACCTTTACATGTCTCAGACTGCTCAGGTGCGGGTGGGAAACGGGGAGTCAGGATGGGCAGTGTTAGGAAGGGGTGTAAGGCAGGGTTGCCCATTATCACCGTTGCTGTTCAACCTGTATGCAGAGGAAATGATCAAAGAGGCATGGGAAGAACTCGAGGTAGGAATGAAAGTGGGCGGGGGATTCGTAAAATCAGTTAGGTTTGCTGATGACCAAGCTTTAGTTTGTCAGTCAGCCAAGGGGCTGCAAGCATTGCTTAGTGAATTGGAAATTCAGTGCGACAGGTATGGGATGAGAATCAACATTAATAAAACAAAGGTTATGCGATTTTCTAGAAAGAAAAAGGCTAATCTTAACATTAAAGTAAGAGGGCAAAAACTAGAGCAGGTAGAACAGTTTACGTATCTCGGTAGTGTTTTGGACCAACACGGTCAAAGTAGTAGGGACGTAAGGAGAAGAATTGCGCTAGGCAAAGAGGCTTTCACGAGGAGGAGGGAGTTGATGACGGGGACTTTGAGTAAGGATGTTAAGAAAAGACTCGTAAAAACTTTGATATGGAGCGTAGCTATGTACGGCGCGGAAACGTGGTCATTGAAGCAGGAGGATAGACGTAGACTGGAGGCTTTTGAAATGTGGGTGTGGAGAAGAATGGAGAAGGTGAAATGGACAGAGAAGAAAACAAATGAGGAAGTACTTGGTATGGTGGGCGAAGAGAGGGGTTTGTTGGGAGCAATCCTATGGAGGCAGGAAAAGTGGATGAAGGGGGTGTTGACCGGCAGTGGGATGTTGAAGGCTGTGATAGAGGGTAGAATGTTGGGCAAAAGAGGAAAGGGAAGGAACAGGATAGGGATGTTGGACGGGATGAAGGGAGGAAGAAAGTACTCAGAGATGAAGAGGGACCTGGTGTAGAGTAGAATTTAGGGTTGTGTTTTGTTAGTAGTCACAAAATATTTGTTTGGTAGTTGTGTCCATCAAAAAACCTACCTTAACCGGTAGATTACCTTAAAAAAAAAATATATATATATATACATACATATATATATATATATATATATATATATACATATATATATATATATATATATATATATATATATATATACACACACATACATACACATATATACATATACACACATACATATATACACACACTCGCAAACATACATACATATACTCATCCTTCTGAA
This sequence comes from Hetaerina americana, assembly GCF_022747635.1. NCBI lineage: Eukaryota > Metazoa > Arthropoda > Insecta > Odonata > Calopterygidae > Hetaerina > Hetaerina americana. Next base: position 22,958,451 of record NW_027287538.1, on the reverse strand, counting down.
GTAGGTGGCTCTCCACCGAAAAACTATAAAACTACTGTTAGTGTTTCATATGGCATCGTGTTTCTACGACTTGAGTAACTGTCCACCAATTATTTATAGACTTATAGTCCATTGGCATCACTTTGGAACCCACTACCACGCCTGGTCAGGTGGGTAGGCCTTCCTTTATCGTTATATTCAACCCACTTGGGAATTGTCCACATCTTTACCGATGCGGGAAAACGGAATTTAAATACTATTAACGTCTTAATCATATCCAAATCATCAACGAGCGAAAATTAACTACCAAGGAATATATTCATCGGAGAATTTCTCCCATTTTTCCCTTCAATTTTATGCTCGACCAACGCACCTGCAGTGAATATATTTCTTCATCCAGGTGGAACAGCTCGGGGTTTTTGGCGGGGTAAATTCTAACATCAGCTCACTTCTTCCTAGGTAAAGAGATCCACGGTCATTAATCCCTCATAAACGATTGGGCATCCGTCGAAAAAAGCTATCGTTCCCATCGAGTTTATGCGCAAATGGACATAGAAACTATGTATCGGACGTCATCACTCTCGTGACATGAGGCAACAGGCAACTCATCGCACCAAAGACTGAACGTTGGGACAAGTTCTTAAACTAGTTTCCCATTACAAAAAGATAAAAAGTATCTGATAAGGCTAATAGAATTGAGGATGCATTAAGCTCGCTGATCAAAATAAGAAGCACTACAAAGATGGTTTCCACTATCAATCGCTTTAAACCCTTAAAATTGTCAATCCGGAATTCTCCAGACAAAACACTCGCGAAGTTTCATCTACATCTACTTAATACCCCGCAAGCCGCCGCAAGGGCGTGTGGTGGGGGAAGTTTCGATATAATTCCATACTTCCATGCGAAAATAAAAATCTCACCGAATCAACAAATTCCTTGACTCAAAAAATACGTTTTGGAATTGCTTTCATCGTTATTCAGTGCATTATCCTAACCTTTCATCCTTCGTCGGCCACATGATGTTCATAAACAAAGAATAAAAATACTCTCTGATACGTATCTAAATCTACATCTACATCAATACCCTGCAAGCCACCAAAAAGGTGTGTGGCGTATGAAAGAGAAGAATTAGCGGATATGCATAAAGAGTTCCAAAATGGGAAAATTTTCAGATATATGTGATTCGTTAAACTAATCTCCTCGTATTAGTAGTCTCAATAGATGAGTACATAAAAATTTATCCTCCACGAGAAACCATTCCACGACCTTAGAGAGTCAAAGTCGCGAATGGAACAAAAAATGTAACAAAATATTAGGGACAAAAACATTCATGGATCACCGGAAAACAATCCAGTCAAAATGAAGCTAAAAATCAACTTTTTGTTATTCAATTGTTCCCAGCTCAACTTTGCGGAAATTCATGTTTATTAAATGAAGAACACAATTTATCTTTGCACTGTCCTGTTCCACTGTGGACAGTGGAAAGATACATTGTATTCTTCATTTAATATCAAGCAGTAGTAGTATTTAGGGGAGGCGACCGACAGCTGAGGTCATTTACGCCATAGGGGATGGACAGGAAAGGATGAAGGGTGGAGAGAAATCCGGCGTTGGTTTAGTCTACTCTTTACGAAAGGCGTCAAGGGGTCCGCAGCTTAACGTCCCATCCGACGGACGGCGTACTCACTCAAAGTGCCCTCCACAAAGCACCTCAAGTTGGGATCGAGATACCTCTGAAAAATATTCAACACCGCCGGGATTTGAACCCAAGCCTTCTGGGTGGGAACCCAGTACGGTAGCCATTGCACCATCTCGATCCCCCTCATTTAACTTTTAATGTCTGGCTAAGGGTCAAAAATTAATAAAACACTAATGGAGAAATTCATAAAGCTAGAATTTGATGACGAAACTGGAAGAGGCAAATCGGAATCAACAGGGAAGATTTTTCCCGCCAAACTCCCACGGAAATAAAACGGAATCCGAAATACTAATACCCGTGCACCTACGCTTTCGGTCGAGACACACTTATCGCCCAGCGCCACGCGTTAGCATGCGTGTTTTCGAGACGTTCGAGCTTTTAAAATATAAACGCGCCTCTTTCCATTTCCTCAATTTATTAAGAACGGAGATGAGAACGAGATTGTGCGAGTGAACTCGCGTTCATCTTCGTCGCAATGACTCGAGGCTTAGGCACTACGTGAGCTCATTCCGGTCGCGTCGAGAATTATATGGCAACTACCGCGGGCAGTACAACGGACGCACCCCAACCTAAAAGGGGGAGGGGGGGTGCAATTAATTTCGGGGCGATGACACGGGCGCGATACGATGAACAATAATAATCAATCGGAAAAGGGGATGGGAGAATTCGGAAGATTGCTCCGAGGAGAAATACCCATTTCTCCCGACTCGACGCGAAAAAATGCTAACGAGACGTCGAGAGTAGTAGAGATAGGGTGGAAAAGAAGGGGGAGAGAATATCTATTCCCCGGTCTCTTATTAGGCAGGGAGACAAGATAGGCGAGCCACCGCCTTGCGGCCACTCGGAACAGATGAGTATTTTGGGTGGCGGAATGAGGGGTAGAGTGATTGAGTGGGGAGGGGGTGAGATGGATGAGGATTCTTGTAGGGGGAGGGGAAGGAGAGATTGGGAGGGGGGGGAGACCCTGCAGTTGGAAGCAGCGCGTCGGCGCTAACTTCTGTCTGGCCGCACCGATCGAACGGCGAAAACGTTCCCCAAACGTCCAACAGGTGGGTCCGGGCAGCTGGCGGCAGCGCTCGGCCCCTTCTTCCCTCCCCCTCCTTACTCCCCCTCCTCCTCACACCGCCCCCTTCGTCGGCCGCGGCGGCTCGTGGGGAGAAAGAAGCCCGGGGGATGATGAACGCCCACCATCAACACCGCCGAACGGGGAACACGATATGCATGCGAGGACGGGAGACGAACTAGTAAATTCGAGCCTTTCTTATTTCATGGGAATTACGTATGGTGCACGGATGACCAGAGCAACGCCCGCAGTAAGTATTTCACCCCTTGGATATCTTCCGAATAATGTCAACCGATGCGAAGGAACATCACCGAAGTTCTCGAAAGGGAGAGACCTTTCCTCTTGGACATGTGGCTGGTAAATTTACCCAGAATGTCCCCTGCGTCCACTCCCAAGCTGGGAGATGACACTTTAGCCTCTTGAATGACCAGTGGGAAGGTTGCACACGAAGAGGTCATTCCATTTTATTCAGAGATCAAAATAAATATGAGCAGGGCACGTAAATAAGCATTGGTAGTGTACATATTTTGCCGATATCCTGCATGCTTTCTTTTAATTGACCCATCTTTTCAATACTCCTCTCGTATATTAATAGAAAATACGTGTCCTGTGATTGAATATTCTTGCATGCAAGTAGCTTCTTTTGTGAGATTATCTTTCATCCAGATCATGGTCAAACTGATATTGGTGTAGAGATGTAATGATTGAAATAGTGCATGCATGGCTGGTGACCTAACAACCCCTGCCACACGCTCTTGCGGCGGCTTGCCGGGTATAATGTAGATTTCGATTTCTCTTCCTCTTGCACGCACCGTAATTCTAAAGGGGAAGCGTAACGATTCCGAAATGGATGGAGTTTAATTAAAGTTATGAGGAGCTTTTCACATGGCTCCAGCTAGGTAAGTCACCTACCTGCTTGGCTATACTCTCGTCTGCGAAACAAGCAATCAAATTTCCGAGCTTATGCTATGTCGAGTATTCACTCATTTCTTTGTCTAGTTCTTTATCCGCATAGAAATCGATTACAATGTATATACATGATATCCCTTAACGATGTTTGAAAAGCACACGCCAACTTGTACCGAGCAGGAAGGAAACACCCAGAAATGTTCGATTGGATCAACACCCATTGGATTCCATATGACAGTACGACGAACGATGCCCATAATGGAATGGTCGACGGAAATATCGAAATGAGAATTGAGGATCAACATGAACTACTTCCGAGCTTAAGATGTCATCGTTTCCAACGAATAACGACTCTTCTCACACGGTTTAAAAGTTCGCAAAAAAAACAAAACACTGCATAGTCAACTCAAAACAAAACAATATATCGAAATATAACAAACATTTCTGCTTGAATTTGTTGAGACAGGTCGTATATCACTTGTTCAGGGATTAATTATCACCCACTGTATTGGTCCCTAAGAACACTTACTCTTGAAATTCCACGAACAAATGTATTTGTCCCGGTTTCCCCAGAACATAAATAAAACTCATCTTATCATTGCAACTTTACCGACTACGGAACATATTCCATGCCTACTAAAATGTTTAATGACATCCTTTCAAAGCCATTGTTTGAGACCCATAAATTTCCAGGCGTATCATATATAAATGGTTAAACACGCTCCGGCGGCTTGGGTGCACAATTTGAAATACCTTACAGCATCGCAATATCCATTCTCACACATTGGCGACCTATGTACTGGGCATCGAATTACCATGTAGTCATGTCAGCTAAAGTAATTTACCCAAATTTCATCACCTGGATTATGGACAAATGATTTTTTTTTCAATTAATTTTCGAACTGACACCAATTCCGAATGCTAACATTTCACAACTTAAGCTAACCTCCTCTTCCGTCTAAAAACATTAATTTTTTTATTATTCGTACTTTTTTGAAAATGTTTCACCTATCCTGGTCTCCTGAATAATGCCCATTCTATCTCTAAGCATGCGTAAGTTGGCGCGCATACTCAGACCATCGATGTCATAAAAATGATTTCATTCAGGTGACATTTTTTTCCCATATCTAAATTTTCCATTTCGTTTCCACCTTCCCTCCTTAAAGAAACAAGCAGGTTGGCATGACGGTCATAACGATCTCAAATCATCAAATATCTAATACTAGCAGACAACTGTTATCAACGATGACAGATGACGGAATCATTAGTCGACTGTTTCCGATCTCCACCGATTTTCCTCAAGTGGCAAGGATATTAACGTCACATCAACTTTCACCCGGGAGGCTAACACACTCCTGTTTAGCATACGAACCCGAAAAATGCCAGACTAAAATTCACAGTTTTCTTTTCTTGCTTCGAATGAAAACGCAACGCTCGCCGATGACAGCGATTAAAACATTCTCCAATTCTTCCAATTTGATCGAAATTGCATTACAGAAGTGGACTGAGGCGAGGCGATACATTTTTATATGACTGTTGGTTAAAAAGCATCGCCAAATAAGGTACGTACCCAATCATTACCACTCGCATATGACCACGTGTGTGAATTCAGGATTTCCCGGTAGATGTCAGTAACCCCTTTGTGGCGCGGCGAGAGTACAAGGCAAGGGCGAGTCTCTATATTACTCGTCTTGACCGAAACAAGCAGATTTTATCGATAGGTAACTTTATTAAATAAGCTAAGCTTGTAAGTTAGACAATAATACGATCGTAATGGGCATATGTATGCACATTTGTGTTCCCTATACTCAGATAAAGGTGGCTGGGGCCACTCGAATATTAAGTCATCAAGTGTGTTTATCGTTACGACTCTATGTTTGCCTGATTGCTTTTGAAATATATATGAATACATACATACGTATATATATATATATATATATATATATATATAGATATATATATATATATATAGATATATATATATATATATAGATATATATATATATATATAGATATATATATATATATGTATGTATATACGTATATATATACGCATATATATGTATATACGCATATATACGTATATACGTATGTATATACATACGTATATACGTATATATATACGTATATACGTATGTATATACGTATATATATATACGTATATACATACGCATATACGTATGTATATACGTATATATATACGTATATACATACGTATGCATGTATTCATGTATATTTCAAAATCTTCGAAATGGAACGCTCTTCGGCGACGCACAAATATATAAAAACACGGATTTAGATTTGTAGAATATAGAGACACAAAGAAAGGACACTCACAATATGTTATTTGACATTTCGACAGCTCGGCTGTCGTCTTCAGAAGAATCTGAAGACGACAGCCGAGCTGTAGAAACGTCAAATAACGAATTGTGAGTGTCCTGTCTTTGTGTCTCTATATTCTACAAATCTACATCCGTGTTTATATATATATATATATATATATATATATATATATATATATATACACATATGAACTACTATATATGCACTACACGACCACACATACAGAATTAATGGGATTCCAACGTTAATTTCCAAGTATGTCCCAATATGAAGATAAAATCAATCCGCAATCGCCTAATTCGTATAATACTCAAATTTAATAAGCGATAAATAAAAACTATTCATTGTAAAATGAATGCTAATCCTAAGATTTGTTTTCACACCTGACCATACCGAACATTTTAAAATTCACAACCGAAACAAGACAAACATATAAATCGAAGCTGCATTGAAAGGAAGCGATACCGTGTCAACTTTGCCGCATTTCAAGACACATAAAATGTACTAAAATAGATACCCGTGTTATCACTCACTCGAAAAAATACCTCTGAGTCCCTGCAAAATAAATCCATCACCGGACGCCATAGATGCATGCAGCAAGAGTGAACAAATAGTAAACAATATTGAGGCAACACATCTTATCCTAAAGTTATAACTTCTAAGTTCTTCTGCTCAGACCTGAACTCCGTTGGGAGTAAAGGGACGTCATCACGCCAATGAGAGAATTCAACACTTGCTCGAAGGTCAATCCCACCGTTGATCTCTACAATCGCAGCCCTCGCTGTAGTTACCCAAAATATTGATCAACTATTTAATTAAGTACGATTCGCCGGAGCACGGGGTTATCCCTTCACTTTATCTCGAACCTGATTGGTCAGCTCAATGGGGAACTACTACATGGATTCCGGCGGCCTTCATACGGGAAAAAAACACCACGGAAAGACAAATCCATCTACGGATAAGTGTACTTACCCCCGCACGTGAAATTCTTACCGCCACAAGGCGTAAGTATTGTGATGGATAATTTTCCATACTTGAAACTTTTACGGGCTGGAGCTTCTTCTAGTCTTTCTCTATCCTCTGTCACTTAAGTCGCGTCGCACGCGTAAAATACGCAACGCTCAGAATTCGCTCGTAGCTTGAAACGTAACAAAAACCTCGCTGGAAGGAATCATCACATCCTCGACGACCCTCCATTCCTCCGCATGTAGGTATCTCTACTTGTAAAGCCTTCACCCCATCTACTGGCACCTGCCCACCGTTGAGCTCAATGAGCAACAAAACGTAGAGAGAGGCGTTCTCACTCGACATTCACGACACTTTACCCGCCTTGCACCACGGGAAACATATCACGGGGGAGGGAGATTCGGGAGGGCGAGGGACTCGCCGGGAAGAGGATGGACGACGTTCGGGGGGAAGAGCAAGAGAGATGGTGGGTGAGCTGTGTACCTGTGTCGAAGGAGACGGGGGGGTAGTCGGGGCTCCTGGACGCACCAGGGGGCAGCTGCAGCACCATCGGGGAACACTTGTGTGGTCGGGGTGGGGGACGTAGCGGCGTCGGGAGAACTCCGTGCGGGCGCTCCTGGGGAGGGAACGGCGAGGAGAAAGGGGGGCGGCGGGCGGCCAACCCCAGCGACTCCGTAGGGACGACCGTGGGCGATGAGAGAACTCCACCACCGACAACAGCACCGCGCGGAGGTTAGTAGGAGACTGAAAGGTCCCGCGGTGTTCCTCCCGCGTCCGGTGTGGGGGGGCTGAAGGGAGGGGGTAGATTAACCGAAGGAGGCGGAGGGAATCGGTAAGGAGGGGAGACCGGCCAGCCCTCAAGGTGTGGAGGGAGAGGGGGGTGGGAGTGGGAGGAAGTCCGTGGGGGCGAGGCCGAACCCCTCCGAAAGTGCTCTGCGAGGAGCCGAAGTCCGCCGAAGGTGCTCTCTCCCGGGAGATGGGGTGGGCGGCGGACAAAACGGGTATGCCGTCTTTTATTATGCATTTTTTTTTTCCCCTACTCCTCCCTCCTCCTCCACTATTTTTTGGGGGTGCTTCCTCCCCCATTGCCCCCACCCCCTCGATGATTATGATGGCTTGATCCGCAGGTGTAAGGTGGGAATGGCGATCGGTCGTGAAACGCGATGCCTATGGTTCGGGAACGGGTGGCTTCGGTGGGTGGCTGGACGTGCGTTAGGGAGGGCAACACACCGGGTTCGACATGTGCGCAGGAGTCTTCGGTTGCACCGTCGTAACATTTTGCGCGGTGAAGAAAAAATAATAAGATAAAATAAATTTCGCCATACGTGACAGCGGGCACGCACCAACAGTTGGATGCGCGCCTGTCCCGCTGCAATTACCAACCATCAGGACTGCGCGATATGTCGGCACGTCGATATCTTCACAGATCGACTGAGTCGATCAGGGCAATTTTACATAATCGATTTACCGAGGATCCAATTATCGTAATTATTACGTCATCTACTTTGGGCATGAAGATGATTTCGATCAAGTCCATGTAAAGGAATGAACTCTATGCAATATGGTCGATATTACAAAAAAAAACAATAAATTATCTAAATGTGACTTTTCGTCGCAATCGTGCAACCGACCGCATGCGATTTATCGTCGATATTTTTGATCGACCGCGAAATTGGGAAACTAATATCATCAAAACTTACGAACAGGCACGGCTAAAAACCTTTCTGAGTGGAAAAAATAAAGAACTAGAGTGCTAGCAAAAGAAAAACAGAAAATAGTAGCAGTATTAACGGTTATGATCGCGTAACTGCTCATCATATTCATAAAGGTCGATTCGAGCACATTAGGCAGGTGGGTAATAAAGGCAAGGTAGGAATTAGGGGAGGAGGAAAAATGTAGGGCTTCAAGGCTGCGGACGGAGAGCAGTTTTCTTAATATCTTGCTTACCCTACGGTCGGTGTACTCGCCCTGAAACTATTTTGATTTGAAATACAAATCACCCTATCCGCTCCCGGGCATCGAACCCTGCTTTTCGGCGTTGGATGTTCAAAAAATTGCCAATCCGAATCTCAAGTTTGAAACACTCGAAAACAGCCGTAAATATATTTAAAAAAAACAAAAAAAGCCAAAACGCAAATGGAAAACACGAAGAAAATAATTCCATGATTAATATGAGGTTGTTTCGGTCCCCGCATCCGTTGTGTGGTATATCCAAGGCGAGCAGGATTATGACATAAATTAATATCTTATAAGATTTATGACGAAATTTTTACAGATAAATATTAAAAAATGATGGAGATATGAAGCCAAGCCGTTTCGAGAAATCCAGTTTCTACGGGGGCATCAGATATAATAACTCTTAGATGGCGATGGAAGCGTTGCCCCCCCCCCCCCCAAGCCCAAGGGCATACTGACAAAACCTCAGCTCCGAACTGACGAAATTCCCGAAAATGGATTCAAACTATTGCTGTACATTTACAATCTCTTAAAAAATTAGCACTTTATCAAGCACGCCTCATCATAAAAAAAACTGTTAAGAATACATTTAATATGAATTTATTATAGAAAATCTAGATAGCAGATGTAATAAGCCATTTTAGCCATTTTTCTTTTAAATGCATACAGTAGGATTTTTTTCCCGGAAAACGGTGACTTAAAAGGACGAGTTTTGGTGAAAGCACGCATATGAATAGTCGGTTAATTTAGGAGTGCACGAAATTATTACTATCATGATAACAAATTTTCGAACTTTAAGGAAAATTTGCTTTCTGCGCAGCAATGATCCCGCTCATCACGTGCAAATAAATAAAGACTTGATTGGCCTTTTTCGAAGAGCCAATAAAGCACTCAGGACGCCCTTAACCGAAACAATTAAGCAAGCCTCTAATGGCGAACCTAAAAGTTTTGGACCAATTCGACTAAATTAACCTTCCACCCCTTCCATTTCCACCGAGGAAAATTTCAAAACGGAATTCCACCACAGAAAACATCTCCCAGCAACGGTTCGAAAAAAATTAACAAATAAAAAGTGGGGGAAATCATCGATACCCCTCACCCCAGGCAATCCGTATGCACCACGGCGACGGCAGATGCGATTGAGGTCCCCCCCCCAAACCCTCTGCCGCCACCGTCCCGGGGGTCGAGCGAGGAGGCATAAGGCGCACTTGTGCCGCTGCTGTTGGGTACGGAATGAAACGGTTTTCTCCGACCCCCATATGCGACCCCCACCCCTTCTCTCTCTCTCCATCGTTTTTATCAGGAGGTGATCGCTCGTGCCTTACGGCCACCCATCCACCCACTTCGCCCGGGTGGCGGGAGTGGGGGGAGAGATACGAGATCCCACCGTCAGATGGCCCCGAGGTCGGAGACGCAGGTATGTATGATGTGAGTGGTGTTGAATGGGTCTCGTCTCTCTCTCTCCCCCCCACGCATACGCAGTCTCCCACACCCCAAACTCTCTATCTCTCTCTCTCACTTGTTCGTCAAAACTTATTCATCAAACACACACACACACACACAAACACCCCACAGCACCCCCCCCCCAACCCTACTCACTACTCACCCTTCTTCCACCTCGCACCAGTGGCTCCCACCATCCGACGCTCAATGGTAGAAAATGCTCCATTTTCATCGAGGCATCCAAAATATTCTCTATTTCGACCGGATATTCATCATGGTCCCGCGGGCGTAGACAATGGGACCGCTTCGTACGCGCCATACATCAAGGGACTACACCGTTTTTTTTCCTTTCTTTCTCGTTCTGTTTCTCTCCTCTCTCTCCCTCCCTCTCTCATCTCTTATTTTTTTATATTTTTTCGATTGTTATATTTTTTTAATACCGCCCCCTTCCCCTCCAATCAACGGGCGGGAGGGGATAATAATTTCGAGAGATCCGCGCTACCGTTCAGAGTTTTACTATTTTCGCCCGCAGTATTTCGAGAGACAAGTCTCTCTGACATTCCAGCGCGCTTATCATGTTTTAATTGTACGCACGGTTATGCGTCAGGAATTTCAAAGTCCGAAATGTAATTTTTTTTTCCCCCATGTTTCGGCACAATATTTTTCAATGCACAAAAAAAAGTTCCCGGAATTTTGTCAGAAGTGTGTGAGATGTTCGTGGACGGTTTTGACGCAAAGATGAAAGACGTGTTTTAGAAAGTACGTACGTTTTCCGCGACAAATATCTGTGCTCACACGGAAAAGGTTCTTGATTAAAACACATCGAGTTTGATCCACCGCGTCGCAAAAAAAACTATTCCATTCCTTCCTAAATGCCACAAAGATGGAACGTGAAATGGGGACGAGTTACAAAGAACATTCCCGTGAACATGACGCTGTTACGTCGTAAAAACATTCAACATAATACCTTATACGTATTTAAACTTCGTCGTGGTAACAAATAATCAAACTAATCAAATGATAAATTGACTCTCGTCACTTTGAGACTTTCGAATTATCTCCGATGGAAGTGTAATGTAAAAGTATTAGAAACATACTTCCACACAAACGTTATTCTATAATCTCATTGGAATTGGCCAAAAGACCTAAGTCAGACCCTACAGGATATGGCACACGGAGTATAAAAGTCATGCTTTCATAAAACTGAAATTATATACTATTTTTTTCTTTTGCGCAAGGCTAGCATAAAACTTACCATAGTTTTGGATATAACCCTGGAAACCTTCGCTCCCGTTTCTATAACAATTGATTCGATGGATTGAAATGAAAAATGAAAATTTTATTATCCTCTCCCAAGACTCTAAATCCTACCAATGAACTAGATTGAGCCTTGAACTACAATTTCGAGATGTTCACCCACCGTTAATGACGTCTCAACGTTACAACGACGCGCCGAATCAACGGTACGATTTCGGAGATAGAATGGCGCAGCAGGTGGCTCGCTACACACATTTCCCTTTTTTTTAATTTTAAGGGGGCAAGACTCGCTCACCCACCGTGGAATATTGAAAAGGACAAGCCGACCGACACCTTCCGAAAAAAATAGGGTTAAATCCGAGCCGAGGAAATTTTCGTGTATCAAGCCGGCGTGTTCACGATCACATTGCATCCTCGCGAATAAGCGTACCTACTCTAGTTCTTCTCCACTTTCTGTTCATTCGCCCCCTCCTCCAACCCACCTAATCAGAACCTGGCGTAGGGGATATGGCGGGGGAACAGAATCGACTCCACCCACCGATTTAATACACTTTCCACGACGGTGTGTCCTCGTATGCGTGGCTCGGGTCATGGGTTGCTAAAACCAACGTCCGAACGACCGAGTCATTAGCTCATTCATAACAAAACCTGACCGCCTTTTAGCATATCTAGCAGGAAGCTATTCGAGAAGACCGAATCCCGATATAGGACACCGATGGACGTCAATGAACGTCTAACATTCGTGAAGGTTAACGGTGGAAGACGGTGATATATAAGGCGCCCAAACCTTATGCAGGGAAAGACAGGTCTAGCGCGGTCATGAATGAGTAGGCAGGCAGGCCAGACAGGTCGCGTCCGGATGTGGTCAGACGATGGTCCCCATACTAAAGCACTTACGTCTGGAAATAAATGGCTATCGACGTCTGGGTAATGAATGAACAGACGAACACTCGAGGCCTGGTATGCCGAACCTGTGAGACCAGAATTACTGGAGATCGAGGGTCCTAAGTTGCCTTCGAAAAACACGAAACGGGGACTCCGTGACGCTCCTCGATCGGTAGAGGCTGTCGGCGGCGTCCGGTCGGAGCCTCCCCGACGTTAAATGACCCCCGCGTCGCTCCACGCATATTTGCAGGAGAACGTTTCGCTCCGGGTGCATCGCAGCCACGGTCTTTGGCGAAACGTTTGGACGGGAGGAAGCGTGAGACGAGGCGACCTAAACCCGGAAGTCACGTTGGATTCGCCCGCCCACACTTATCGTCGTGATTTCCGTTTCTCGCTTGATTTATGCGTCATATTACACTCGTTAATAGGGTTACGTTAGATGTGACATTTCGAAGACAATTAACCGGAAAAAAAGAAAGATGTAACATGAAATCTAACTTGGATCACCAAATTATTTCAACCTTAACTCCTCCCGATAACTAATATGTTTACATTTATTAAAATTGTGAATCACGTTTTATATTATTGCATTGTTGTGTACCCTGTGTCAATATAAAAACTATCTTGACCGGTTGATTACCAATAATAATCATTGCATATTGTGCATTTTATGAATGTTATTAGTTTTGTTGGATCAGATAGACACAAAATATTTGGGTATCATATACGACCCGCCGACTAAGATCCTAGGATGATTCAATTTCATAATTTTTTTTACTTAATTATTCTTATGGTAATTTTAAAATGAACAACTATAATCTTGTTATTTCACAGTACTTACTCACAAAGCTATAGTTTTTCATTATCAAATGAATTGATTCCATGAAGTCACACTTCATACTACCAATTACTCTTATGTTGTCATAGATCGACGAAAATGGCAAAGGCAAAACATCGATCGACGAGAGAGGCAAAACATGCCACATTAATGATCTGTTAGATTAAAGTAGGAAATTATGTTCATACAAAAGCATCAATTATGATGTAAAAATAAAAGTAAGGTGTACTTGAAAGCAACAGTGAGGATGGCGAATTGAAATTATGGTGCGTACGCAGAGAGAATCGGACGAAGTACGTAATAAAGTCAAAATATCGTCGAGGAATACCTCGCGGATTTTTATGTAAAAAAGGAAAGATGAAGGTGACCAGGTTAGTCCGGTTGTTTTAACCCGAAGGTTGCCCAGTCCAAATCTATCCTTGGGAACGGGTCTCGCGCTGTGCCATTATGAACTTTCGTGAACTGTGTTAATGGTGAGAAATGACCTCAACTCTCGGACCGCCTTAAAAACAATTCCTACGGCATGACGACGAAGCGGAGGAGAAATACGTAATGCCTTAAGGGTGACGCAAGAAAACTACAGGAGTGACATGAAACGGTCTCGGAGCAATACGGCGGAACGGCAGGCACAGGCATATGCACGTAATAAAACAGCAGTTTCGTCGCCGTATCAATTTTGGAAACAAAAACACCAAGTTTACCTTAAATATAGTCGTTTAGCTTGAGATAGTGGCGAAAGAAGTGTATACAAATACGAGAGGGGAGTTGATGATGAGTACGCTAGGTAAAGGAAAATATTTGTGATGGTTCTAAAATGTGGACGAATCCAAAACCTTGTATTTGAGGCTCAGAGGATGAATGTGGAATAAAGACTTGCAGAGATACCGGTGCGGAGAAAAATTGAAAACATAACATGGAGAGAGAAAGGCGGGGAAGTGTTATACATATAGGGTGAGTAGGCATCATCTGATGGTTTTTGATGGTGAACTCGAGCCAAAAACGTTAGGTAACACTGACTAACCTTTTATGCATTTGAAGGTGACAGAAAGTTGCCATGTTATATATTGAAGAGCGAAAAACAAGTAGGTGGGGGGGGCAATATTTACAAATCAATCACGATTTTATTCAGAAACCGCTCTAATCCCATCACAGAAACGAAGAACACAACTAGTTGTTGGGATAAATCATCGTTTGAAAAGAAATGTGAGGTTAAAACATTCTATTTATCTATATAAAAACAATATGATTCACTAATTCGAGACAGAGTTTTGAAGGCCGTAATAGACAGGAGAACAAAAGGCAAATCAGGTACAGGAAGGAAGAGAAATGGCCTTTTTAAACGTAAGGGAGCCACGTGGAGATTACAAAAAAAGGAGTTAATAACGTAGGGAAAAGGAGATGACAATTCACGACATAAGGAGAACATTAAACTCGTCAAAGATCTTGCAAAAACTACCTTTAATTTAATTATATTTATTTACGTTTTTCATTTTATTTTATGAATTTACGAGACCGTAGAGCTAAATTTCTTTTATTTTACCTTTAATTGGCATATTACCTTGAATATTGTACCATCACACATCCCAATACCCTACTAATTTCCGCCTCGGGATCATCTTACTACTTTTCATACTCTTTTTTACTCATCATACTCTTTTTTAAATAGAACTATTATTGATTGGAACCAGCTGCCTGGAGGTTTGTTTGAGCCCTTTCCATCCAATTTTAGAAGTTTTAAGTATAAATGTAAAGCAGCCACTGGGTAATTAACTTTATTGTAGTTATTAAAATATTGTTTGTATGTGATGTGGACGGCATTTTGTACGTGATGTGGAAGTGTCATTGTATGTAAGAATATTTTGTCTCTAATCTGTTTTTATAGTGCGTGTATGTATGTAGTTTTCGTTGTAAGAGTTATCTTTGACCAAACTGGACCATTGCCACCAGGAAAATCGCCTAATTGCAACGAAAAAAGAAAATAAATAAATAATTCTTTTTTAAAAATAATTCGAATATTGGGTAATTCTTGAATGAAAAACCTATTCCCTAAGCTGTTCCTCCGCTGCAAACGCCAGGATAAATTCTCTGTCGCATTCTCGTTCAATCAGCACGAAAACTGAAAATTAAAACGCTTGGAGAAGATTTTGAAAGGAAGAGGGGGGGGCTGGATGGGGGGGGGGTAGATACGACTGTGATGGAAGGGGTACTATTTGGTAAGCTGGTGGGAGACACGAAAAGAGAATGGACTTTTCGAAGGCAGGTAGAAACCATGTACAACTGAATAAGTAAATGATGAGGGGGAAACAATGGGAAGTCCACGCGAAACTTTAAATAGTTGTCAGGGACCGTCCAAAACCAACCCTTAATAAGCAGATTACCTTTGATGACGAGCTTTAGGTTGGGGTCGGAAACCATCATCGAACCTGTGTGGAAATGGGACGTCAGAATCGGGCGGAAGAGGATTTTAGGTGGTGGTGGTGTCGTGGACACGGGGGCCATTTCGTCTTAAGGATAGCGGAGGCGTACGAAGCACGGGGATTGGGCGAGGGGTTGGGACGTGGAGGGAAGGGGGTGGTGGTTGTTGGCAGAAGGGAAAGAACGCAGAGTGCGTAGCGTAGTAAAAACCTCACAGTAGACAGAGGAAGGAGGGGGTGTGCGCTTCTTGTCTGAGAGGAGGGTGAGGGAAAGGGGGGGAAGGGGCCGGAAATGGCGACAAAAGAAGGGGAAAGGGGAGCCAGGGTTTTTTTTCGGGAGGGGGAGGGGATTTTTGAAGAGAACCCCCTTCCGTCCTGCACCGGCCGGCGGACGACTTCCGGCGTAGGTGTCCGTCTTGCTTCGACGTAAGAGAAGGGGAGAAGACAGAATATATATATACGCAAGACGTCCATGAAATGTGCTGTTAAGGGGAGAAATGCATTCCTGGTAAACTTGAAACGGGTAATATATGACCAGCGATACTTAAAAACTTCGCTAAGGAAGCATATTTTACGGCAATGCACGAAAGAGAAGGAAACACCCGCCGAATCGGTTTCCACGCAATGCGGTCAGGTTTTTCCCTCCGCATTTTTTCCACTATTTCCTATAGAATTTTCGCAAGCATAATCTAATTAATGTCCATGATGAATCCTTTCCTTGCCGATGCGCAATTAGATATGCCTAGCCACAAAACGAATTTCTAAAGCAAATTTAATATTCAGACAATGACTTCCACCGAGGTGTCTACCAGAAAGTCGACCTCGTCAATGGAAGCGCAATGAATCCCCGATACGAGAGGAACGACCAAGTCCCTTGAAAGTTAATACATTATTATATTTAAATATTAACCCAATTAACCTAGAGGATCCCAGTTGTAACATCCAATTCGTTTAGGAATGCGGCAATGTTCTGGGTGATTATATTTCATTATTTCCAGATGATGACTAAAGTTGAGCAAAGTGATGTGCTGATGGGCAAAACAAAGTCACTTTTTTCGGCAGGACTTCATTTTCTGACGAATTAACCATCCGCATTGAGTTAAATCAACTTCGTTTCTATTAAATATAAACATTTCTTTTATTTCATAACCAGGATTTTGAATAACATTCTCATCGAAAGGTGAAATCGCAAAATTTTTGCATCCATAATTCCGACAAAATGAATCACTTTTACAAGCTACAACGGCAGGCATGTTAAGTCATATCACGGATGATTATTTGGGTCTTATCCCCAAGCAACTATCACAACAAATATCGCTGGAGAATCATTACACCGATAAGTACTTTCATAAGGGCCCGACTCCCAAAAATAGCTTAGTTTAAGTATACATACTCGTATTTTCCACATTTCTCCAGGTCTTTGGAAACCCTTGGACTTTCAAGACTCAAAACTCCGACAATGCCTTCGCTTTCGAATTCTCGCGGGCACGCACCCCATTCCCCTCCCCCCTTAAGTTTAAAACGCCCCACCCACGTGCAAAATCCCTCGCGGGGAATGCGAGCACCGCCTCCGTCGAAAGGAGCAAGGGGTGGGTGTTGGCGAGGGTCGGGGGGAGATGGGGGTGCGTATGAGCGCTCCGTGCACAGGTAGGGAAAATAGAGTGGGATGGGGTTGAGGATTTAAAAAGAGGTGGTTGGGGGTAGTGGGGCACGCGGTGAAAGGAGGTCGGCCCGCTTCATTCACGAGGGGACACGTGTTACGCCAGGGAAAGGGAGGAAGACGAGGGAGGACCTCCTGCCCACACCACTCCTCCCCCTTGTCGGCTTCCCCTACACCACCGCACCCACATGACTGCGCCCCTCCCGAGAGGGGGGGGGGGGAGTGGACCGATATCCGCACCCCATCTTTGCGGTGAACGACGTCTTTCAGGGAGATTTGCCAAGGTGGACAGGAGAACACACGGCCGGGATCCTACCGGTGGAAGCAATACTTAAAAACGTTTTTGGATAAATTTTCTAAGTCGGAATGTCATTTCGAACCGCTCGAAACCCATTGTCGAAGAATGTTTGATAGCTAAAAATACGCTCATGCTGCAGTTACAAAATATTCAAATGTTAACTCATAACCGGTGCCAATTGAATGGCGCTGCATAGGTCAGTTGCTGTTAGAAATGAAATTATTCGGTTTATTCGATCAGGGCAGTCACCGAGAACATATTCAAGGCATCTCTTGATGTCTAGCCTCACACAATTTCGACCTGAACATACATGCAACACTAAAACGTGGAAGGAGCTCAGAAAAACAATTAAGAAAAGCAATGGTTGTCATTTATCAACCACATCAACCAAGAAATTTATCATCCTTATTAAGTCCAGGACGTCACGGCATGACTAAAATTTACTTAGTTTTACGTCGAATGCGATAAGAATACGGTGAACTGCTTCTTGGAGAGGTAATTGAAGCCTGGAGACGTGATATCGTACACTCGGCAGCACTGAGTTCGATGACGCTGGGAAGGGATTGGGATGAGTTTTCCCGGACAGAACCAGAACATTAAGAATAAGTAAGAAAGGTTCCCAAGACTATCTATTTTGCTCCTTGAGAAATAATAGGGAAATCATATTTCAGGAGCAGCCACATTAGGAGTGTGTTTTGCGAACGAGAGGAAAATACTAAGGGACTTCCGCAGAATTTCGACGAGGTAATTAACTTATGCCACCTCCGACATCCTGCCCTGCCTGCACACTTTAATTCGCCATACATAACCTAATATTCACCACCAAAACCCTTTGAGAAATTCATGAAGCGCGTCTTGAATACATGAGCACATGTCAGAGAGCATAGCGGGAAATTATTATCGTGGAAAAACGTGGGATGCATTTTGGGTCCAATCCCAACGTTTAGTTCGCATGCAAAGGATTAAATGCATGTATGTAACGAAATTCCGAGCAAGAAAAGCCGAACCGCGAAAAGTCCCGATGTTACAAAAAGGTCTGTATCGTAATTCTTAACGGTACGCTGATGCGAACCTATTCCATCATTTCGAAAAAAATAGATACGAAACACCACGAGATCTTACAATTCTACAATCACGAAATTTCCCAGATGGGACAACATTAAATAGCGAGCGTACCGTACCGATCAGCCGAATTCCTTTCTGACAGTGAAGCAAACCTATACCTGCATCATCTTGCCCTGAAAGCCGGCAGTACGACGTGTGGCAGGGGGAGTTAAGGTATATACATCATATTACGGTGAGAATAAGCATAGGGACTCGTTGTTGACGCGGAAAGTTCTAACTGTTGTAAGTGACGTTAATACCGATTGTCCTGAAATTATTAATGTTACTCGTCACGAAATATGCAAGGGAAGAAGGATCCCCTTATACCGATCCGTTTGTCCATCTATATTTTTCGCTTAACTTATTGCTACGATCTCGCCCACCAATGTAACGCGGCAACAGAAGTATTCCCTCCGTGTCAACTGAAACAATAGCTGCGAGTTAACTATTACGCCGAAAGAGAATTATAGTTTGGAAAAAAAACAGGACTTTAATCGACTGCAAGAACGAACAGAGTTGATAAAATCATTTAATCCGAGACTAATTAACAAACAATTACGAAATAGAACAGATTTCTCTTATCCAGCTTTCCTTTCCCCAACTCATTCCACGAAATGGTGACCTAACACCCCAGCCGACTGCCTCATCGGAGGCCTTTCGGGTTAATTACTTTGGTGCGCAAATACGAAATACTAAAATTAAGACCCCATATCGTACTTACGCGCGCAAATAGCCCGTCGGGAGGGGGGATTACGTATGAAACGGGTCACGCTCTCGCCATTTCCATACGTAACCAAGGTGGCAGACCCGGTTGTGGGGGAGGGGGGGGTGGAAGGGAGAGAGAGAGAGAAGACCGAATCACTTCACCAAGAAAGAGACCTCTTCTCTCCTGCACTGCTTAAGACGATTGTGAGAATTCCGATTTTCCATTTCTGCTTCTTTTTCGAAATTTAGAGGCACCCGGAGAAATTGGGCAAATGCTTTTGTTTTTTTTTCTGCTCGGAGAAGATGATTTCCATGAGATTTAACGGATTTATTCGCTCAGATGGCACTCGATAAGCGTTGCGAAAGTTTTTTTTTTGACGCAATGCTCAGAAAAGTTTATAACCACTCGTTTGCCCAGGTCCCCATCCCACCCATCCTTGAATGAGGGGTACGAGATGAAAGCGTCCCATATTCACTGCGAAGTCGCATTCAGATCTCGACTCTTTCCATTCTCGATTCCCGTTGCATAAGTTCACTAAATAATCATCACTCACCTGCTTAATTTTGCTCGAATCGTATGTAATGTTAAGAGCATGCCAGGATAAGCAATCGGGGAAGGTCAACTAATTCGGTGATTATGGGGGTACTTGCGGAATGGCCGTGGTAAAAAAATAAGGCAGGAATGGGGCAAGGAATCATTACACTAGGCCATTAAACAATTAAAGATCCAATTCACTATGTATGAAAAAGTACAACAGATGTTCCTTCTTACTTTCCAGTTCAGGAGGACCTGTCTTGGTATGGTAGAGGCCTATCGTAGCAACGTTTGTGATTCATTTTGATGCCCTCCTTTTTCGTGTATCAAACAATTATTTTACTGTGTGAAATTAACACTTGTTTTGAAGTAAGTTTCCCGCCAGCATGAATACAAATTTTAATGCATTTAGTGAATGTTTTTCCCCTTTCCCTTCCTCTCCCTTGCCCTCCCTTATCCATTTAACCCGGAGCCTGCACCCTCTGCCACACATCTTTTTAGTGTACCGCGGGATACTGATGTAGATGTTTGCTTCGCTGATTTTTGTCACGCTGAGAGAATGACGAGAGTCGTAGAAAGGGAGGAGGTAGTGTGAAACAATTAATCCAAATGAATGAGATGGGTGAATTAGTCAAGAAGAAAAGACGTTGTAAATTAGTATAATTTTTTTTACGGGTCTTGAACCTGAAGGGAACGGCATGTAGCATAAACAAAATCAGAATAAGGAGTATTGCATTCCTTTGCGAAAAGATTGAACAGAAAATATGACAAAAGTGTTTAGCAAAATGCACATGATAACGAAGGGTAAGAAGAAAATGACAAACTTCGAAAGAACAGATAAATGGTGTTTTTTTACTCACTAACTTATTTCACTGGACTTTTTTAATTAAAATAAATGATTAAAATACTAATATTACACTGCGATATTATTAAGCAGAGACACACCAGCGTGTGACGACGAAGAGAGTTAGTTTAAATAGATGTAATCTTCCGGAATTGTCATGCACTGGCGAGACGCAATATTTTTTGTAAGTTGGCATTAATTTAAGCAGCAGTTCAGCGGGATAAGTTCTTTTCCGCACGATAAAACACGTCACGTAATGGAGAATGCAAATCCTCAATCTCAGAAAGTCCAGGTAACTCAACTCCAGGTTTTTTTCAAGATTTATATTCTAATTTCATTGTTATATCCCAATCAAGCCAACCTCAGAGTTAAGGTCTTAAAGGTTTTGGTCGGATACTTCGGTAATGAAAGTTAATAGATTTCCAGACCTAGGAACCTTGTCCACCCCGCAATCCGCGTAAGAAGAAAATGACTAAGCTTCTGCAGTAATTCGAGCAGGCAAGCACACACAGAAATTAAACCGCGACAAGTGAAAACATGGAAGTTATGTTCAAAGATGGGGAAGGAGAGAGGTACGCGACACCAGCGCCACGATTCTGTACCGGTAGACTAAGGGAGTGGGAAGCGAAGAGAAACAATAGAATGGCGAGTGGGTCTTCTTCGTTCAACTCTCTCGCCAGGGAGACCGAGAAGATGAATTGTCGGAGAAGAGAGGTAGAGGTGGGATGGAAGGACAATGCGATGAGTGGGCGTCGCCTGCTATTATCCATCCGCCTCCTATCCCCCACATCCCCCCTCAACTAGCTTCCACTCCAGGGATTGGGACGGGGGCATTAAGAGTCTTCCAAAGTGGGGCGCCAGGGAGAGGGGGGGAATCCGATAGCAAGGGGGAGACGGTGACGGGGAGGGGAGGGGCAAGTGGAGGAGCCTGAGGGAATGGAGCATCACCAAAGACTGCGGAAGAGAGGTCACAGAGGAGGACACGGGACAAAAGAAAACAAGAGAAGGCGATAATGCGATATGCGTACGGAAGGGATATGAGGGGTGAATTTAATAACACATCGGTGTCGATTCGCGGAAAAACATTCCCGGGATGGTACGCGGAAGAAGACGAAGAAAATGATACAGCATCGAAATTGCTGTATTGCCGAAGTGGCTCGGATGTCCTTCCTCACAGTGATGGTATACGATTCAAAAAAGAAGTATTTTTGAGAAAAAATAATCAACATTTGCTATGAAAAGGCCACGAATTTGGTAGGCTGCAAGAAATCGAAACGAAAACAATTTCGTTTTCAACATCTTTGGGCGGCAGTTGCATGGTTTTCCTTTTAAAGTTTTCATCACGTAATTAATCCAGGTGAAAATGCTCTTGTTTACAAAGAAGAGAAAGGTCAAAATTGAAACGAAGCTGTGTGACGAGTTTGGGAAGCTGGGCAATTTAATGAAATCAAGATAACTTTTTTAAAACGTCCGCTGTGTAACTGTGATTTAACCATTTACGACCGCTATCTACCTCTCTTAATGGCACTTCTTAGTGAAATGAGGAACAAATAAATCAACGGTTACCATAGTAATTGGAATGACATTCGAGTTTAATCTCCCACTTTTTGAATTCTTCAACGCATTTCATAATTCGCTCTGCTCAACCCATTTGAAGCTATGAGCGGATTAAATGTTACCATTATTATTTGGGGTGACTACCGTTTAAGTTAGGTTTTGGATGGGCGGTAGCTTAAAACCCTTAAATTTCTCAGCCTCGCCTAGCAAGAAACAACCTGACACCTCACGCTGCAATTAAGTATTCCATTGGATGCATTTTCTTTTTCCCTTCATTCCAACAAAGACCTATCCTCTTTCCCTACCTCTTTCTTGCTTGTCAAGCATTCTCTCTATCTATAAATCGCACTATTCTTCAGCATCCCATCCCTAATCAAAATTCTCTGCATCCATCTTTCCTGCCTCCTTTGGATTTCTCCCAACAATGCTCCATCCTCTCCCAATACCATGCCCAGCACTCCCCAGTTAGTTTTCCTTTCTGTCCATTTCACCCTTTCTATCCTTCTCCACACCCACATTTCCAAATCTTCCAACCTGCACCTATCTTCTCGCTTTCCAAAACGACCATGTTTCCGCGCCGCACAACACCACGCTCCACAACAAAAGTTTTCAATTATATTTCCGGAACGCCTAAACTGCCATCTCTCTGTCATTAACTCCTTCCTCCTTGTGAAAGCTTCTTTACCCAACGTAATTCTTTTTATTAGTCTCTACTATTTTGACTGTCGTGGTTCAAACAGTAAGTTTTGACCATTCACAAAACTCCCATGCATACGCTGATTCGTAGATTCACGGAATCGGACAATAATCTCGAGAATATCCCTGCTCCTAAACTTTCTCTGACCAAGATGCTCGTCTATCTAGTCTCATATTGCACAATGGATGTACTTGCGCAATAAATCACACTACTGGTTTTCAAAAAAACACTTAAAAAAACCCTCCTTGGGGAGGTATCTCACCAACTTACAACGAAGTATCTTTTTAGAAAATAGAGATGTAAAGAACTTTCTCAATAATTTGTCGTGAATTCATACCTCGATACAGTAATTACAATCAGGATTCGACATCTTGGCAACTCACGTATTGCGGAGTATTCTTGTCTAGATTCAGGGAAATGGAGAGAAAGTTTAATGTCTGCTTCTAAAATTAATATTACCGGATGAGAGATAATAGGTTATTCTCATTACGATATTCAATTAACCACACGGGAAGAAATAAGTCTACGAGTCCCGATGTTTTGCAGTATGTCACACCCCATTGCCACCCCTGACATTTTTCGACAAGATACTGGTGGAGTGCAGACTTCTACTCAGTGCCTGAACGCAGATCTTCGGTTTCGAACATAAGGAGGGATCTGGAACAAGGGGCCATTCGATTTGGGTCCATTGGTGGCTCATCCCGCAGGGGCCTGAGGAGATAAAGAGGGAGAGACCGCCATTGATCACCGCATCGATCGATGGCAAGAAGAAGGGTGGAGAATGAAAAGATTTTTGGGATGGGAAGGGAGAGATTACTTCGTGGTTCGGCTGGGGGGAAAAGGCTTCCCGTTTCACTTCGATTTTCCCATTTGCGAGGGGAATGAAAGACGGACGTTCGAGAGGGGGAAGGTGGTTTGTTTGTGCCTTAACCTGTTAACCGATCCCCTTCTCATAGAAGCTTCGACGTTAGTTCACACATGCCAGGGTTATCCGAGAGTTTTCCGGGGTTAGCGGAACACTGTGACCAAAAGGACTTAACTTCCTGCGACAAGAAGTGACCAGATCTTTTTTAAAAAAATCCACCGAGAAACAATGGTCAAACGTGAAATAAACATCGAGTGATTGTGTGCAAATATCTATTTATTACGTTTCCAAATGAAATCCATGGGGTGGAATGCCAATCAGTTCGGGCTACGATGACGGAGATCATTGCGAATATAGATCATCAATCGGATATTATTCGTTTAACGTTCTTCACCGTTCAAGTATAATTCTAATCAGGGTGTTGGCGTTGTAAGAGACAGGTGATAAATTAAACCAGAAGCAAAATTACATCGTACATGAGTACAAAGAATAAAGCTTGAGGAGGTGCCAAGTTGCAGCACTCGTATTCCACGGCTAACTTTAGACACATACTCGAGTGAGAGGATTAGTTGGATTCAGATCCACATCTTAACAAGCAAGGTGCCGCCACGGGGCGTGTGGCAGGGGGTAGGTCACCAGCCATTAGCATAATAGATGTTTATCAGCGTGGCGTTTACTTTTGATTTCAGTTTCATAAGATTCTCGCACGTGATGAGTTACTTCCGTGCTTCAGAAAGTGAAAGGGTTCCTTTTCCCGTCGATTTAGCAAGTCATCTAACGACGAATCAGCATTCGTACCGCGTACTCCGCTCCAAGAATGTTGATTATTAATGCTACTAAGTGACGTGCACACAAATAATGCGTATGGTCTCACAACCAAAATATTTCACGTGTCCACGTCGATTGAGTCATCTACTATTAACATTCCCCCCTGTGGTCCATGACGTCGTACGATTAAATTCGATTGAGTTAAATAAAAAGAGGTGGAAAATTAAAAATTATTTCCTTTAACAGGACGTTCCCAGCTCTTGAGGTGCGTTTCTTAAGCAAAACGCTTTTAAAGCTTTCAAAAGCAAACGGCTTCCTCTAGCTAATACCGTTTCCACGGCAGTAACGTTGAAAACCGAATGCGGGAAGGTATTCATACACATCACAGCACTCGTAATACCTATCCAGAACCAATCATCACTACCGTTTTACCCTTAAAAAAGAAATTCAAGGGAACTGAAATTGAATTTTCAAAATGATCCCAAAATATTGTCGCAGGAACCGAAGGAGACGACAGAAAACGACACTATTAAACCTAAAAAAATGGTCAGCGCTGAATACAATATTGTCGCAGGGATATCGAAATCTAAAAAAAATGGTTAGTTCAGACAGCTAGGATGGTGGAAAAGATTTTTCATTTTTGACACGAGCTCGGAGGACATTTTGATCACAGTAAAATGGGACGCAGTCACAAGGTTTTCGAAAAACAAACTTGGAAGACCGAAGGGGATCCGAGATGGAGACAGAGGATTGGAGAAATGGTAGAGGAGAGAAGGTTTCGATCGTTCGTCGACTGATACGGGACATCGAGGTTCGCCAGCAACGAGGATGATTGGTTTTGGGAGGGCGGTGTGGGGCGTGACCTCCCCCCGCCGAGATCGGATGATTTCAGGGCCCTGGCGACCCCGCCCACGAGACGGATGCCGTCATCAGAAAGCGCGGCGTGGACAATGATGAGAGGCGCGGCGGCAGACTCGACTGCGTGTTCGGGCCGATGACAGCGGGAGTGGGGAGGGATTTATCCATGGAATGGATGGTTCACATTTTGCTTTAGCAGGGTCAATGCGAGGGCATCATCGCCTGCATCCACATCTCACCCTGCGACCCAACAAGGGGCCGTATGTCACGGGTGAAGCGTAGTGTGCACGGTGTTAGGTCACCAGCCAGAAGATAAATTTGTTCTCATCAACATTCCGCACCGGGTAAATTTTCGAAAATTAAGAAGTTTCCCACCGCAGAGGTCACGAATTGAGCGAAGCTAAAAGTTGCTTTTGAAATTAGGGTGTAGAGAATGATAGAAAAGATGAAATAGACAGAAAGGAAAACAAACGAGGACATGCTAGGCATAATGGGGGAGGAGAAGAGGGGATTGCTGACAGAACTCCATAGGAAGCAGGAAAGACGGAGTTATAATATTCTGATTGGAAATGTGATGTTGAAGACTGTCATAAAGGAGATAGGGTTTGGCAAACGAGGAAGAGGCAGGGATTACTGATCGGTCAATGTGCCGAAACGAAGATTATAAGCACCTATACCCATTCGCTCTAACTCTTCATTAAACGGCAATGAGATGCATGCGTTAATGAAATGCATATGCTAGAATTCCAAAATGGCCATTGAAACATTTACAGGCTTACCTTCAGTTTGTCCATTATGGCCTTTTTTTAAGATCGGCTAATTTCCACACATCCGACTACGCGTTCGTTATCCGACAATCCCACATGGGGTTGTGATTTTGCGGTGTTAAATCACTAAACGATCCCACCACGGAGAGAAAAAAAGCTAAGGTGAAACGAGAATGGTACTCGTTTTCTCGAGTATTCCCCCCCCCCCGCGGTATTTTTAACATCTTTTAGGGGCACAGGAAGATGACGTCCTACCATCAAGTCAGTGACGCCATGGTTCACTGGCGCTCACTCGAACGGAATTCCGCTCTCGAAAATTTAATTACCCGAGAGCGCGGCTACATCCACAAAGGATTTCGCTGCCATCGCATCCCCCGTGATTTAAGTGCAAAGAGGTTTCAAATGCGCCGAACTCCCTGCAGCTTTTACGGGGATATTTTTTTCCCTTTTAAGCGACCAATTACCTGGGCCATTGACCGAGGCCCATTGCAAAGGTGAAAGAAAGCACACAACAGGCGCAAGACACTTGATTAATATATATATAGAAATAATATATATATATATGGATATAATATAAAAAGGAATGTATATATATAAATATATAAATATATATATATATATGCATATATGCATTATATATATATATATATATATATATATATATATATATATAATAACGTGGTCAGCCCAAAAAACACGCGAACTGGGGCAATCTGGCGGCAAAATGACGAAATCACGGCGCAACGAATCAACATCAAGTTTTCGGTGAAGTGCTGTAAAAGTTATCAAGAAATTACTGTAATGTTGACAGCCGTTTGCGGTGATAATCCTCTGAAGAAAACATCCGTTTTCAAAAGGATAGAGCGTTTAAAAGACGGCTGACAAGACGCCACGGATGATTCAAGGCCGGGACGACCTTAAACCACCTGTGTTGACGACAACATTGATGGTGTGCGGACCCTTCCCCGGATATAGATAGCACCTTCATGGCGTTCACTAATTCTTGATTCATACTTGCATTTAATTATATTTTTTCAAATAAAAATACTAACGAAAACGCAACTCCGATATTTCGATGGTCCCAGCCACCTTCATCAGGGTACAAGGAGTACTGAGTACAGGGCGTCACCGAGTTGTGTTTGTGTTTTGACTAATAATTTCATTTTATTTTTTAATTACAATTAAATGTAAGTATTCATTAATAATTTTAATAGTACCAAGGAATCATGAGAGAAACTCGAGGAGGGAGGCGAAGACTGATTCCGAAGCCCTCTATCATTTCACGCAGATGCCTGCCCACTCCATGGCTGCGACTCGCCGCAGTAACATCAGGGGATAACTCTAAACAGGGAAAAATTCAGCGACAGAGAGAAAATGAAGTGTATATGTACAGGAAAGAAGTCCTGCGGACTCTGGGCGAAAAGAGAAGCCTTAGGAAATTCTTTCGATGGTGAGAGGACAATAAATTGGATATGTTTAGGGGAAAACGATTAGATCAGGGCCGAAACGGAAAGAAAACTGGAAGGGAAAATCTACCCAGGAAGAGGGATCAGGGCGAGCCGTATTAGTCCTGTAGCTGAGGTCAATTTCGCCCTCAGGGATAGGTAAGAGTACGATGATAATCAGGGAATGGGTGAAGGGTGGAGAGAAACCCAGCGTCGGCATCAGCCTACTCTAAGAACCAAAGACGCCGAGGGCCCACAGTTCAACGTCCCATCCGACGGATGACTTCCACTCACAGTTTCTTTCTTTCACATAATCCTTCAACAAAGCTCCAATGTAGGGATCGTATAGTACCACTGAAATATTCTGCCACCTTGGGGATTCGAACCCGGGTCCTCTCAATGGGAAGCCAATAAATTGGCCACCGCAGCCTCTTGGTCCGCCGCAACAAGAAAAGAATATAAGATGACTAACGAGGAAAAAAAGGACCTAAACGAATCAGAAACACGAAAGAAATCCATTAATGCAAAATCAATGAAGGGCTGAAGTGATTAGCGAAGAATAGTAGACAAAAAGAACAAGCATAGCCCCCGTATAGAGATGCTATGAAACCATTATTTTGTGCACCACTATTATGCCATATGGTATGCAAGAATAATTTCCCCTGCTTCACTATTGTTAAGGGGGAGGGGGGTGTCGGTTTTTGCAGTGACTAGTGTGCTGAATTTCAACCCCTAGTGCTCGGTTTCGAACCCCGGTGGTGGCAGAAATTTTTAAAACCATCCCGATCCCTACTTGCGCCTGTTTCGGACGGGATACTAAATTGTGAAACACCTTTGAGTCTTTCGTTATTTATGTAGGCTGATTCCGGCGCAGAGTTCCCCTCCACCCTTCTTACCCCATTCCCTGAAAATCCTGCCTCAACCAATTTCTCTACACATATCCCTAGTGTTGCGAATGACCTCAGATGCCTCAGTCGCTCGCCTAATAATCACGACAACATACTACTTCGCTTCATTTGGTAAACACCTGAGGCTAGGTCTGATACTTACATGGGTGTATCCCGGATGGATATAGACACTCCTTCACCGGGGCCGACAGCAGAGGAGAATACCCTTCATGCCCAATACTCTCCCCGTATAACCCAACATAACTCATTAAATGTGCCAGGGGCAGGAAAGCGCAGCAAGGGCTTAGGTGGCCTTAGGGGCTCGGAGCTACACAGAGGTCGGAGACGGTGCACGGTGCTAACGTTGATGTTGACAACAGAGCGGAAAACGATCTCGAAATCAAGTTTTCACGGCTAAGGGCCGACCGCAACCGCGCCTCCCGCGATCGCCGAATCGCCGAAAGCGAGTCGATTTTTCGCACGATAAAAATAAATAAAGGACGACCGGGTTGTCTTTAATTGGCGTGGAATAATGTTTTCGGCGTAAAGACTTCATTGTCCGTTCCCTCATCTGTACGAGAGGAGGGAATAGGTTAGGGGGCGGGGGGGGGGGGGAGGAACCACAAAAGACGCTTCTTACGCTGGGAAACCGAATCGAGGTGGGGAGGATTGTGGAGGAGGAGGGGATGGCGGCGACACCAAGGTAGCTGTGGCGGCTCGGCCTTTAATGCGAATCGTCAATGGGAGAAAGGAGAGACCAGGGCCACCCGAAAACTGTCTCCGCCGTGGAAGACGTTTAACCTTACGTGGTGACGTGGGCGGAGAAGGGGGAGGGACGAGAGGGACGGTGGGTTGGGGGTTGTTGTGGAGTTCTCGATAGACACCGGGGCGGAAGTCGGAGTCCACACACCGCCAGGGAGGAAGCGGGGGGATAGGGGATGGGGGGACCGAGAGGGGTTTGACCAGCTTGATGGTCTAAGCCCAGGTCCCCCTCCTCCCACCCTTGTCCCTCTACCCCCACCCACTTCAACCGAGACAACGCGGTTCGGCTCTTTCATGTCCGTGGATGGCCCGGGCGTATCCTTCGTGGGAGCGTGTCCTTCGCGAAAAGTACGCCCTGTGGCCGCGGGGAAGGAGGAAAGTGCTGGGAGGTCGCACGCGAAGCGTGCCGTTGACTTCGGCGAATCCATCAACGCAAAACCTTCCTTCAGCCATCTTCGACAATTGCACTCAACTTTGGGAAAAACCCCCGTCGAGTAAACCACGCCAAAGGAGCGGAGGTCGTTAGACATTTGGGGTCTAATTTCGACGACGACAATCGAAGCTGGATCGTGGGTTGATTCCTCAATATCATAGGTGATTTTGCTAGTCGCGTTCCGCAGACGAAAATCGACGCTGATCGAGGATCGAATGGTTTGTCGATTTCGTTAATTGAGCGATAAAATCGAGAGTCAACCAATCACGCGATAAAAACTACGTTTCATTATCTGAAGAAAAAATTGAAGCATATCATAACTTTCACATCATGGATGCCAAATAAGTATTGTGCCTAAATAACATATGTATATATAAAAAAATTTTCTATACACATATATATAACGGCACGATAGAACACAAAATAAAACAGGTAACACATAATTATATATATATATATATATATATATATATATATATATATAATATTTATATTATATAATAATATTATCATAACTTATATATATAATAATATATATTATATATATAAGTGCAGGGAAAATTGCAACAGACCATTCAGTAATCGCACTATCCATCTAGCTGCTGTTAGAGGAAACGAGCCGATTCGGCCGGAATGTTATGAAATGGCAAAGACCGCAAGAAATTTTGAGTAGGCGAGGAAACAAAAAATGAAACAATGTGGACAGGACTGGTTTATGGATACCTTGAAGCGACAACAACAATAACAATACGCACTCGTGAATCACCCCACTCATCAAAAAGTCCAACAGACACGACAGCGAGGTTTCAATGCTATTACGATAACAACGGAGGTGCGTGTAGCGGGGGCAAATGATCCCGATGGAATGGGGGTGTACTTGGCGATGCGGAGGCTTGGGCGAAACAGGCGAAAAATTATCGGATAAAGGATGGCGGGCGCCTTATGAGTGTACTTTTGACTACTCAAAAAGCCAATCGGAAAGGTCAGAATTCGTGGTGACCATTCCCGGAAATCATTCCGCCGATCTAAGTACGAAGGAAGAGGACGTTGAGAGGCTTCCCACGTCCCTCAAGGGTTTGAGGAAGTCGCACAAACAACACCAGAGACTGGAATTTTCCGATGATAATCTGAGGTCTGCACATGAAATCGCACTGCATTTAAACGCGGCGGTGGAAAACGAATTATCCTCTTGCACGCAGGCTTTTCGCTGATTCTTTCACGCTCGCCCTTATACGAGATGTAGATAGTAAACGGAGGTATGAGTTTTTAGTTCCTCAGTACCAGGAAAAAAAAACAGTTGGAATACTAAATCGCTTCTCTGCCATTCTCCCGATATGATCGGACAAAATTGCCGTCTAAATTAACAAAAAAATCTCACGATCACCCACGTGAAATATCTTTTTTCTCTTGATATTATTTCTTCGCTAAAAAAGGGACTCGAGTCCCGGCTCCCAAAATACCGTTATTAAATGCATCTGTGATGGCTATTACGTCGATAATAACTATTTAAAAGATCATACAACATACCATACAATTAATCTTAATTAAGAATTATTTTAATATCGAAACTTTTTGATCCCAAGGAGGTCTGTTCTGAATCGATGTCATAACTCTTCTTAAAACACGTTCACTGCTACATACATCGTGCGCCCCGGAAGATGGGATCATTTTTACACTTCCACTCCCTCGTAAGAAAATTTAGATTAAAACCACACGATCCGCATTAAACTTTCTAAACTATTGATTCCTACCGGACATTGTATTCAAATCGATTCCTAGACAAATCTTTCCGAGAATCCGATTTCTACGCGTAACGTTCACCCACCATCATTCAGCATATCTCCGGGTTGTCAAGAATCCACGATGTTTCCCTAAATTTTTTCCATTTCCATTGAATTACTTAATTTATGAAGAGTAACATACAACTTTCACAATTAAAATTTCGAATCGCTGGGATAAAATATAACATGCTATCCTGAGAAATTCCCGATGAAGCTTCTAATTGTTCCGAGACCATTTCCACCACGGCCAATGGTGATTAGAGTGACGCGTAGTTATAATTTTCCTCGAAATACTTAAACGGAAATTAAAGCAAACACCATGGCCTGAAAATTGCTCGAGGAGGAGGAAAAGCCTTCGACGAGCCCGCGAGGGCGTGGGACAACATTTCTCAACTCACGGATCCAATGAGACAAGTGTCCTTAAAACCGAGGGACACACTACGAATTTAATGCCATTCTGTCGCGAGGATCTTACGACAGAGTAACCCCCATTCAAGTCATTCCTTCGCTCGCACGCGTGAATCAGAGCAAATTGTTTTCCTCCAAATCTTTGCCAATTTCCACGACAGATGCTGCGTCACCTTGGCTATACAGAGTATACTTCTGGCTGGTTGAGAAACATACCAATGCTCTTCGTAGAACTTTTGTCCCCGCATACATCAATGTCAGTTTAAAAAGTTGACCGTTAAAGTTGACGTAAAGGGGTCTTCTCTTACGAAATGAGAAAGTGACGCTGTGGTGTATTTTGCCTCCACCTTCTGTGACTCGGGTGCAATCAACAGACTTCAATGTCACGAAAAACCCAGTCGCATTGAAGCAGAATTCTTCCTTTGACCCTCCTTATATTCTCTTCTCTCTCGTGAGTTTATATACAAGATTTGCCACTCGGGTCTACCGAACAAAATATGGTCTTAATAGGGAACTGCGATGTACTCGATGAATGGGGAAATACGCACTTGGGGAATATTGAAGCGAGAAACGTTTTAATAATACTAAAGGAACAAAAATGATAGGTAACTCATCCTTTAGCAAAGTTCTCTCTGAGTTAGCACTTGTGGTTTTGAACACACAAGATTTAGCATTTAAACGGATTATGCCCAAGAAGCACTAATGATTCTTACCTCGTAAGGAGCCTCCTCGTAAGCTTTACTGAGACATTAATTTTATCAATATAAATGTATTCATATAAAGAAAACAGTATTTATGGAGATGATCGAAAAAACGTTTAATATTCGATGAACAACAGGATAAAGAAATGCTCTCCATTTTCCCACAGAGGATTCAACTTCTATGGAATTCAAACAATGGCTACAGAGGAGAAAGTATCCTTTCCAGGTACTTCATATCAATGAATCACTACGTGCGAACCTAACAGTCCTCGAATATCGACCAAAATAAAATCTTCCAAGAATGGCACGTAAGATACCTATTCTTACCGTCAGGAGCTCAAACATAAAGCCATTAATGCCCTCCCAGTAGGAAAAAACACGAACAATGAGAGAAGGTGTGTTGCGACATGGGTTTTCCTCATATTCTGTGCATGTTTGCAAACGGTGATCAACGCGGCCACTGCAAAGTAGTCAAGATTAAGATGCCGATTTTCTCAAGGATAATACGAGAAAGAAACATCCAAAACCCGTATCATATAGGAAATAAATAGCACCAATAATAGGCTTTAAAAGTTTTCCTTTACATGTCTTCGTCTCTTTGTCGAGCAGCGGGAATTACCTATACCTGTCTTGCATGTACGTCGACATCACTTTCTTTGCCTTTTTTTTGCTTGCACAGTTGAAATTCGTTTTGTTCTTGCTTAATAACACAGACATTATTTTAAGGAAGTTACGTGCTTTGGAAGTTCCTTTGTTCGCATCTCTCGCCACCCATAGTGTTGGGCTCTTCTCCACGGATTTGACACTGGTAATAAACTTCCTAAGATGACATAATTTTTTTTTATGGCGACCAAAGTTTCGTGCTCGGCTCAAGACAACGAGAGTTCTATGATTGCATGAAGTGAATGAACCTACTGCCACACACCTTGCCGATGGCCTAAACGGTTTCATGTAGATGTACATGACTTCATAGCAAAGACGTTGGGAAAGGGAGATTTCATCCTCAGGATAAGTGTTTGAACTGGGCGGCCGGGGGTAAGGGAGCTTCCTTCGGGGTCACAGGTTACGCCAGCAGCCTTTATCTCTCGAAAAATTTCGCCTCGATACAATGATGTCACCAAGGCTATTGAGTGGCTCCCACCGGGATGCGAATCACAGGACAGACCTGAAGACGGTCAATACAACCGTCATCGATCCAAATGGACAAACGTGGGCATAACTCGATATCACTGGTGTCACCAAGTTTTGAATGCATAAATATTCAGTTATACGTGAGAGAAATATATATTTCCCCACAAATATATATAAACTATGGCTATATACGTGAATGAATGAATTCACGTAAATAGCCAT
Source organism: Hetaerina americana (assembly GCF_022747635.1). Taxonomy (NCBI): domain Eukaryota; kingdom Metazoa; phylum Arthropoda; class Insecta; order Odonata; family Calopterygidae; genus Hetaerina; species Hetaerina americana. Next base: position 22,924,271 of record NW_027287538.1, on the reverse strand, counting down.
ATAAATGGCTATTTACGTGAATCGCCAACGGGAGTTCTCGAGTGAAGCTTAAAAAGTAAGGCTCTTCGAAATAATAAAATGTATGAGCGGTTAAGATTTGATTTTGTTATGATTACGAATCCGTATCGGGAGTGCGGAATCGAGGGGGCGGGGGAGGAAAGGTGGCGGCAGCACCGAGGCGTGTCGCCCGGACTGAAGGAAACTGACTCCCGCCCATCCCTCGTACACCATCCCTCGCACGACGGCACCGTGAAATACGGGCAATTAATCCGAGAAAACCAACCTCAAAAGCTGTTCGAGGGGGGTGGAAGCAAAAAAAAACAATGAAGGCACCATCGAAAGGAAAGGACGATTGGGGATTGGGGTGGGGGGGCTTGTGTGTGTTTGTGTTCATGGAAAAGGGTGGGGGGGGGGCAGAGGAGTTGAGAAACGCACACGTGAAAAAGACAAAAGAAGGCGAGAGAATCCGTACAGAATGATTAAAGAGGCGCGGGAGATGGAGAGCACGGAAGACGGTTCCTTCCCTCGCCCCGCAAAGCCGCCATCCCCCCCTTAAAAACGCCCCACTCCACGTTCTGTTCGGTGCCAGCGATTTCGCACGCTCAGATGGACGACAATGAATATATATCAGCGCTTTTAGGGGAGAGGGATGGGGGGGAGGGGTCAGAGGGACTGCTATCTGATGGCTGGATTTGGACTATGTGTGGATGATGGGGTGTGGATGTTGGGGGTGGAGTGGAGGGAGGATGGGGTTGGGGGAAGGAGAGCACTTCCGGGAGAGGGAAGAACGCGTGAGGGGGTGGGGCGGGAGGGCAGAGGTGAAAGGGGACGTGGGTGCGGGGAGAAAGACGGGGGCGGAGAGGGTGTTACGGCGCCCGGGCTGCTGCATCGGTGGCTATGAAACAATGGGGTTCTTTCGGGCGGAGGAGGAGGGTGGAGGCGGGGAAAGTACACCCTTCCCTTGGCTCTCTCCAATGTGGGTCGGACGGCCAACCCATTCGGTCAGCAGGGGAGGAGGGCGAGCGCGACTCCATGCATATTCACGAGGGATCAGAAATCGCTGACAAACGGTGGTATTTCGTCCCTTGGAGGTGGGAAGGGGGGGAGGTTCAACAATCACTGCCGGGTTATGGTGCAAGGGCTTTAGGTGAAGAGGAGGGCAGTCTCCCTCAGGCAGGACAAAAGTGGAAAGGGGGGTGTTCGGGGGTGTGGATATGTGGGGCAGTTTGCCACCGGTGTTGCCGATGCATTGGTAAACGTTCCCGCAAACTGCGGGACATTTAAGTCCTACGCTTGCGGGAAACCATTCCACGCAAGTTGAGGTACCTACGTGAGAATCGCATAATTAACGGCGACGAAAATCAATTAAATTTCGATGCAGGGCGAAGATTAATTTTAAGTAAGGCGGGTCTTTGTCAGCAAAAAAAAACTTGAAATAACTCAAAATATTAAATGATTCCACTAAATAATGTTCATTACGCGACCCAGGTTTCGTCATTGTGCAACATTATTAAATGAAGGCAACATTTTCAGCTGTATGCGACCTCAAGATGTTGAAAAGCCATGATACTTGGGTCGTATCATGATAAAGATTTTTACGAGAATTAACAAAGGTTTTGAGTTATTTTAAAATTTTCAGTGAAAATTTTATATTTTGATTACAGAGATGTTTATATTTCATTATTCAATCTACAGTCCTCTTTCATTCCACTAAGTATTCGACCACCACACCAAAATACCAAACGGTTAAGTAGTGTGCATTTCTCCGTACCTAGAGAGTGTTAGCAGAGACTCCTAAATTGAGTATTTAATTAAGGAAATAACACCCGCGAAAATATGGGGGGGTGTACATTGAAAATTTTGAAATTGGCAAAAACAAGTAAGTGTCGACGCGGGTAAATAATATCGTTGAATGCGTTAGCGCAATAGGGAATGTTTATAAATCGCGGATTGATGACGCAACTCATGCGTAAAGACGTACGGAGAATATTAATAAAATGTTTCCATGGAGTGCAGCGTTTTAATGCTGGCGCCCTCCAGAGAAAAGAGAGCGAGCACAGATGCAACGCGATTCTTAGATTTGCAAATGAAAGAAGAGAGGAGAAAATAAGCGGAACGGAGATAAATACGCTTGAAGTACTTATTCGATA